>NC_059671.1:9696969-10000000 GCF_905147105.1 Pieris brassicae | reverse complement strand
ATATATAATGATAATGATATTTAACATAAGAAAGTGTACTAACAGTCTCTATTAAAGGGAAGACACTCGGTTCATGTGTACTATTATTTATCCACTTACCACTATTTAAGTACTTAACGTGCAAAACACTTATTCGAATAGTTTTGTCCTTTTCAATCGTCTGACTAGGCCCGTAGTGTCAAGCCTTGTCAATCACGTATTGCTGGAGTTTCTCTTTGTGGGCTCCAACGATGTTTTTTATTGTTGTGGTGACTTTAAGGTCTCGATGGAAGTCGTCGAAACAAAGTTTCAGTATTCTACAATGAAAAATGGCGCTACGTATACAGTTGTATAACAATCACAAAATACTAAAATATCTATACATATAAAAATGAATTGCTGTTCGTTTGACTCGCTAAAACTCGAGAATTCCTGGATAGATTTGGCTAATTATGGTCTGTAAATATTTGTGGAAGTTCAGGGAAGGTTTAAACGGTGGGAAACAATAATAGGTAAATAAAAATATCTTTCAGAAATTTGTGTTTCATAGCTGTCGTATCGTTCCGATAACATTGTTCTGATTTAAAAAAATTGAATCAAAAGTATCGCAAATACATTTAGGTGATACGAAGTTTACCAGGTCATCTAGTAAATTAATATTTATTTCTTAGACACCTTTCAAATATAATGAATTATTCATATGCCTATTTCTGTCTATAAGTAAACCAAAGTGGTGAAAACAAAAGACCACAGAAGGTTAGAGATTTCTTATATTCTATATTATTTTATCTAAATAACCTAACCTAGTCAGATCTGGATTATATTATGTCAATCTAATCCGTTACCCAATAATTTCATGATGAGGATGAAAACGTATCTCCATCTGCCATCATATACCTTTATTGTATTTTGATGTATGTTATCACATTCTGTCCCTATCGAATAAATGTTGTTTTAATATGCAGTTTGAATAATAAACAACTCGTGGCGATAACGAATGTCGGCAATTCTTCGAATTGTTGTGTGTAAATTTATAAACTATACAAATGATTATTACATTTAAATCCGATAAACAAATAAATTATTTAAGTAGAACGTCTCGTTTGAATCCCGGTTAGTTATAATCCTATGTGAAACACAGAAAACTTATAAAAACAATTATTAACTGTTTTAAAAATATTAACTGTCTTCTGTCTAATGTGAAAAGAATGAGAACATATATTTTTTATCCTAATAGATTGTCCGTCTTTTACACTACTCGATCGTGGGGCTATGAGAAATGACTCTTCGTTTATATAGGTAGAGTTTTATGATATATTATACAGTATTTATAATATTCTTGATCATTAATAGTTATAATAATGATATTTAAATTTTATAGATAAAAAATTAAAACAATCTGGTAACAGTGTACCTTTAACGCTGGCAGCATTTCGTAACTGTGATACTTATTTGTTAAGCGCTGAAAGCGTTAATGCTCTAGCATCCCCGGTACTATCTATCAAGCGCCATTTTAAATCTTTAATTAACACCTGTATCTCTTGAACCCGGCCCAAGATTCTTTACTCCAAAGGGAACGAACAAAGTTGAAAGTTAGCTGTTAGATTATTTTTACCTGTATACACGTCGCATGTAGATGAAGGTTTGTTGAGGATTTTTTGAGCTGTATATTAGGGTTTTTAAGTCTTATTAGAGAAAAGTGGTTTGATACCTCAATCATATAACCTGTGCTCGGATGGCATACAAAACATAAATCAAACAACAACATCATCATCATAACAACATTTTTAGGTTTTTGAATCCCATCACCTCGACGTCCGTTGTTCTTTTACTGGGCGTTTTCTAAGGCAGTTTTTGCCGCGTACCACCACTATCTTGAACCGAAGAAAACTCTGTCTTCCGAAGAAAAGAGCGTACAAATTCTTCAAAGGGACAGGACTTGAGAGCCCTCTGGGATTCAGAGAGTCCATGGGCGGCGGAGCAATAAAACTTAACAACATTATAGCCTTCTTCCAGTTTATTTATTTCGTACTTAACCTAACTTATATTATATTAAATAAGAAACAATTATACTAAACATATAGCCAAGATGAAATACATAATACAAACAAAAAGTTACAAATATAACAGAAGGAAAGAATCTATATAAAAAATAAAAATTTTTTAATACAATAGAACTAAAGAAAACAATTTTTTACCGGATTAAAGCTATTTGTATTATTATAAACTTATAATTGTTTTACATAATACAAATAGCTTTAATCCGGTTAAAAAATGGTTTTCTTTAATTCTATACAATTGAACTACCTACCTTATTTGGCTGTGTGACACTATCACACAGGGTAAAAGTGATGGTACGTACATATGTACGTGAGGGTGTGTATGTAGGGTGTGATCAAGATGCAAGTTATTTTGCGCTATGCATAATCTCACTCTTATTTAACTTTAAGCATATTCCGCCGATAGCTGAAACAAGTAAAGGCTTAAATATTGTTCGTTGTATGTCCGGGCTGCGCGATACAAAACTGAATTTTTGGCATAGTTGGTGATGATGTGAGGAACGTGAAACAAAGCTCGTTCACGAGTCTTTTAGGCAAGAATATCCATACATATTGGCATGTGGTTCTAAATTACCCCGTTTTGTTAAAAAAAACACAGCATATGCAAATACTGTTTATATTACCTTATTGTCTATAACGCATCTATTATTGCAACTAGGAAAGCATTATTCCCGACTACAGTTTAAATGACTTCCTGCCACATTATATACGTTGGATTATAATGCTGTTACGTCGTCATGTCCGCTATTTAACTTCCATCAAAAACAAAATTAGTATACGGGATTTATTGAAGTGAAACTTCATTAATAAGGATAAAAATTTTTACGGATGAAACGCAATAATAATATTAGCGTCACGAAGATGTGCAGTTGTTTTTGTCATAGAAAAGGTAGAGAGGGACTGAGACCGAGAGGGAAAGGGCGAACGTAACATGAAGCAAATAGCCATGCTATAGCTAAGCTACCTCCACCAATTTTCAGCCAAATCAGGCGTATAATATAACTAGATGTAGACAATGAAAACGACAAATGAATCAGAGTAATTTCAGTATGAAAGGTAGGGATAGAAATAATGAAAAGGAGCTATACGGCAAGGAACTTAAAGGATTCTTCAAGAAAGGACGATCCACATAGTTTTACTATTTAGCATTTCTACATATTTTATTAACATTAAACGGAGAGCTTATATGGGAGATATAGTGAATTATGTTATATGTTTTTTTTCTTTAATGTAAGTGTGTTCTTCATTCTGATCCAAAATGACTTTTTTAAATAACAGCCAGCATAATGCCAGACGTCTCGCAAGAGCGTTGTCTTTAAGGATTGGTACGCTCTTTTCTCGAAGGGCCGTTAGTTGAAAATACTTCAGTGAATTAATACATAATCGACTTTAATGCCTCTAACGACTATTATGACTACTGAGTGCGAATAAATTACCTATTATTATATTTTTTTTAAATCGATGGTTACAACGTTTTTTTGGTCTGGACCTTAGATTTCTGTATCTGTTTCATAATCATTTGTCAATCTAATAGGTAAGTAGGTGATCCGCCTCCTGTGCCTGACGCAGGCCGTCGACTTTTTGGGTCTAAGGCAAGCCGATTGCATCACGATGTGTTCCTTCACCGTTCCAGCAAATGTTAAATGTCATAGAAAGAAATTCCGGCGATCGAACCTACGGCCTCAAGGATGAGAGCCGCATGCTAAAGTTAGCTAGGCCAACACCGCTCATAATATATTTAACACCAATAATAGTTTTGTCTATGCATTTGGTATATGGTATACCAGTATATACGAATATATGTACGTTTCTATAGCCAATACTTTCCCCAACAACAATGCTGTGGTACGATTTCACCTATATATCGACTTCTATTGTTAAGCCTACCATTCCCACGTCCATCATTTAGTGCTTCTTAGATTGGTTATCATTTTGAATACGGGATACGACACAGAAAAATATCCGGTAAGAAAGCAGTCGTATAATCAATAAATGAAACAACTATAGTTTTGTGCTGTTGCACCATTGAATATTTAACATTTTTCATTATTTTTGAGTAAAAAATTAAAATCACACTGTTATTGCGACACTTTTATATATAAATTATTTTTATTTTTATTTACTATACTTTTACACACAAATCTTTCAAGACATCTTTACTTACACTGTTAATTTTTACTAATATTATTAATACATTTATTTTTGCGTCTGAGGTGCAAACTATTGTGGTGTCTGGCAGAATGACCAGCGCTGTGGATCACATCAGCATAATGCTGAGCCAGGGCCAGTTACAACCATAACACACTGTAAAATGTAAAATGTACTTATTCCATCTTTCCATATTTTTTGTTATTTTTCTTTTTGTAGATTTTATGGCCTGGTAACGAGACTTTTACGCCAAGCCATATTTTCTTTTCATTTTCACTTTTTTAATTGGTGTCTTTTCCCTTATTTGACAAATGCTATACTTGTTTCTTACAATCGTACAAATACAACAATCAATACCATAGATTAGAAATTATAAAAGACTACAGACTACTGATATAGACCTGGACAATCACATACAAAGCAAATTGTGTCTATATTTCAGAATTTTATTAATACATTAATAGTAAAAGTATAAAGATGACATATTACCCCCATATTATTATTATTGACATATAAGATGACTATTTTTTCCCCGATTTCAAAGTGACTAAAAGGTAAGTAGCCAGTAATTATATAAAACAAATATAGTTTTATCGGTTTCAGAGAACATGGCAACTTAATTAGAATTTATGTGGTCGTGCGAAAGACTACAGTAGCACACAATTGGTATCTTATTACTCAATGCCACTTAAACAGGTTCACGGCCAATATAAGAAAAGCTACAACACTCACGTACACACCGAAGGAGGTCCCGATTGGTACTAGGCTCTTAACAAAAATACTAAATATTATAAAATACATTTCATTTCAATTTTATTCATTATTATAGAACGGCAAAAAAAGTAACCAAAGAGGTTTTCTATCAATTATTTTTGCCAGTGAAATGCATATATGAGTGTAGAGGTGTGCCGTCTATGGCATATTGTATTTTTTTCTGTGAGACCGCTCTAGTGCGGTGATGAAGTTTTGCCGCCATTTCGGTGTTGGATAATAGTGAATGTGAAAATAATTCGACTTTATCTGGTAATTTATATTAGTATAGGAATTGACTAACGATGTTGAGAAAATTATATTGAAAACTTTAAAACAGTCACATTTCGGAAAACGTTATTTGCATTAAAAGGGTACAAGGAAGGAAGGATCACTATCAAGACAAATATTTTTGAGATAATAACAAAAAACGTATTTACTCTTAAAATGGTATGTATTAAACTATAACTAATATACAAACTTTTAGAAAGGGTATGTAGGCCAATTCATATTATAAAACACAATATTAATTGTTTTTATTATTACAAATTTAAAAAAAAAAACATATATTTTATTTTATACAATTGTCTGAAATATTTGTCTGTACAACACATTTCCATTGATTGTAAACTTTTTTGAGTCCCGTCAACTTGACCGTAATTCCTTTTAATTACTACTAGATGGTATTATCAAATCTGTTTTGGAAAAATACTGACTATAATCCTTCTTTTCCTGTACTCTTCATCTATGGTAGGTACTGATAATATTTAAATACCAGTGGTATTAATGAAATATTCGCAGTACAGTCGTGTTTTTTAAAACTGTTCACACAGTTTTTTTAACTATATATAACACAATACCTTCATGTTATAAATGTTTACAGGTTTTGAAATAATTTGAATTAAATTTAGATAAACTTTATATGTACATATATATATTCTAACTAAAAATCGTATGCATGTTTATATATCATATGTAATTGTGATAATATAAACTAAATTATTTCTTCAGGAAACCTATCATAGCCAAAATATTAATTACATTTTAAAATATTTTCTTTTACTTTTCAGGAAAAACAACGACCACCAATATACAATCCAGAAGACTACGCGACATCTCTCAAGAAATGGGGTAAGAAGACGAGTGGAGGGAACTTATACGATGTGGACCCGGGTCAGGAACCCAACAAGGCGAGAACCCTGCCTAGCCAGGGCAGTAAGGATTTTAGGTATAGCTTTAGTTTATTTTTATTAACACTTCGTTACACTTCAATATAAAAAAAATTAACATAATTAAATCAAAATGAGGGCAACTGGCGGCCTTACCGCTTTAAAGCGTTCTCTTCCAGGCAACCAGTAAACACTAAACCTTTGTTGATAAAACTTGCAAGAAATACAGTATAATTAAAAGAACTAAATAGAAAAAAAATGGGCGGTTTCATAGCTTTCGACTGATCTCTTTCAGGCAATCACTTATTAGACGCTTATGAATTTCATTAAGTTTACAGCTGTTCACTACCGCAACCTGCATCAGTACTCTGTAGTTCACAATAACGATTCGATTCCGACGTTTTACATACAATTTTAACATTGTTTTCTCTTTTCATGACATTACATATTCAACAATAGGTATCGCAATACAGCGACTAAATGATGCCAGCAGCGTACACTGCCACGTTTTCTATTTTTAATAATTATTATTATTACTACGTATAAGAATATTTTGAACTATATTTTAGTATTTTCAACTAAAATATATAATATTTGATGTCGCAACCTTGCTCGCGCTGTAAATTTAATTTCTATCACTATTAGAAAATAGGGTAAAAAAATTAACTACGAGTAATAAGTCTCGTATCTCAAACACCAACATAATGACATATGAGTCACACTAAGCTGAGCATTTAATATCGGAATTAGATATATAGATATAGATAGAGATTATATCGGAAAGTTTTCAAATTCAATATTAAAGATATTTTATTTTCAGGAATCCATGCTTAGGCGTTGGCGAAGAAATGAGCCTTCGCCAGTTCTGCTCACCGAGTGAGTTACTCACGAAGCTCAGGGCAGATCTAAGGCTCTCATTTCCTAGGTAAGTTTTTGCAATGTACTTCACGTAATCTGAGTTCCTGGATTCGTTTACCGGGATACTAATTAAATTCAATTATATGCGGCGCCTTAAACAGGGACAGGGACATTTTAATAAATGAAAAATATTCAGCACATACTAACCAACTAAAAAACAATGTAGAAATGAATGGTGCGGAGTACAAAAAACCTAAATATTTCCATAATATTTTAAGGAAACAAGAACATATATCACCATAACATTAAAACAATTATTTAATAGTAAATTTTGACACAGAGTTGTCAAGAAAACTATTTGTCCGTAAATCGTAAAACATAACGGCTTTAGATGCTTCGACCCGTAAAGAACGTGTTGCCAATTTGTTGACCAACATTCTCCTCCTTGGACAATACTTTAACCAATCAGCCCAGTAGACAGGCACGCGAGTCTCAACCCTGAGGTTGTTAATTCCGACCCCGGGTGGACCGACCAATGGATTTGTTTGTTAAAATCTGCGGCCACAATTTTATATATATAAAATCATTCATATACCTAAAATAAAACTGATTAAAGTTACAAATTTAAATCATTTTGACCATCGGAATATCCAGATGTTAACAGGTCATAGTGGATTCTTGTCGTATCTTCACAGGTTCAGGGTAAGACAAAGTGATGCGTGACCTTGTAGCAATACAGCTGAAGAGACGGTGTTAAATGTCCTGACCGACTTTCCAAAGTATGGATACGACAGGTATAACACTAAACAAGCTAGGGAATGAAAATAATAGAGACGAACATAAAATAAATAACGTTCAACAATAGTTTAAGTGGAGGTTCTAGTAATTGCTGTATACAAAAAGTTGTTAAAAGAAATAGGTGGTGCTTAATCATCCTGGTTGCCAATACTTTTTACTTAAGTTGTACATAATATACGTAAGTTTTTAAGGTAAACTTCTTTATCGGCGTTGGAAAAAACGCCGTTGTTTTTAACACAACGACAACATAGACGGAGAATTCGCTAGAAAATATATATAAAAAAAGCCTTTTGAGTAATAATTACCATTGTATAATGTATATTATGTCCTACAAGTTACTGTAATATTACTAATAGAGTGCTCTGAATGCTTCTTTACAGGACCCATGCCCCACCAATAGCCTTTTCATTTCTCTCTTATATAACGTACAAATAATAAATGTAAATATAAAATTTTCTTAACCTACATTGTCATGATAAAAATAATTAAAACAAATTAACATACACAATTTGTTATTAAAACATTGATTTTTTCCAAATTACTAGGGCATAGTTACTGAAACATAGTACGTAATTTTAAACATACATATATATATATATATATATATATATATCATGGAAAACTAAAATACACATTCAAAATAATTTTAATTATTTTCGAATAGCCGCTTGACAATCAAATTCGTCAAATTCGACATTCACTGGTGGTGGAGCCTCTCTTCGTGGCCTCCAGCTGTGTAAATTCATTAGAAACAAAATAATTTAATTTTAAATGAAATTGCTACATATTATTGAAAAATAATACCTAGGTAACACTGAAAAAGTTTAGAAAATCAAAAACGCCTTAATGTAGAAAGTTGCCAATACTTTTATTGTTTTTCGAAGTAATCTCTGACCACTGAGAAAAGCAAAGGGACCATTCTTCCTTGCGGGGTTATTCTTCTATGGCATTTTCGTACGCTTTCACCGCATCTTCAGGGCTCGTAAAACTAATACTTCGAATTTTATCTTTAGTTCTTGGGTATAAATGTAAGTCACAGGGCGCCAGTTTAGGACTGACGGATGACTCATTATCTCGACACCTACCAATAAACCTGTCCCATATTCACCAGTCCAAGCGAAGGTGTTTCTGGTCGTCGGTTAAAATCTGGTGCAAAGTTTCCTGACCTATAAATGTTCGTGTAACATTTTTTGAACTTGACTCATACCAATGCCTAGGCTTGCCCGTATCTGATGATACCTCTACACTTTCATACCTTCCTCTATCATGCGTCGCACAGCACTGATGTTATCTTCAGTAGTCGCTGTTGGACGTCCCTCACGCGGATCATCATTGTGCTACGTGCTACGTCCACGCTTAAACTCGTTAAACCTCGTTAAACCTTAAATTGTATATAGTTGCACGAGATGGGGCTTCAATAAGAAATGCTAATCGCAGCCTATGATAGCTATGTTCACATATACAAATGAATGCAATATACTATATTAGATTACCAAAGATTTCTCAAATTGAAATTCAAAAAAGTTTTCATTAGCAATGTTCCTAACTGGCCCGTTCTAAACATTTTCCAGTGTTACAAGTTAAAGTACATATCAAAGTTTCGTAAAAACATAAATTTTTCTACCTAAAGATATTTCTGGATATCTTAAAATAGCCTAGGCCGGCGTTCTTTGATGATACTCATTAAAGTTATATAAAATTGGCTAAAAATAAACGTCACATAATATTGACATCGGATAAGTGCAGAAATTCGCTCAGGCAGCACCTACTGTACAATTAGGTGCAAGAACTGGCAATGATTTTATTTGTTCAGGTTTTATTTGTGGAAAGCATTATTTTTGTTAAGGCGTATGGTTTAAGTTACAAGTGTAACAAAACATGTAATGTGATGAAAATATATGTGTTATATGTTTTATAGAGCGTAACATATACGTCGGTCAATAAGTTTTATGTAAAAAAATAGTTGGGAATGTTAGCCATCGTCACCAATAGTCGAAGTGTATTCATATCATTAGTGGGACTCCCATCCTTGAGGCCATAAATATTTTTAACTTCAAGGGTATTGGTTGCTCATCATATTTTGGAAAGCAGTAATATCAAAACCGAAACAGGATGCTCAATAAGAATCCAGGCTACGGCCCTCGTCCGCTACTTTGGCCTTCAGTTAAACGTGTAAGACATACCCTTTTTAGCTACGCCATCTTCACTTCCTTCCTTCTCAAGATTGGTCTTCCTTAACACGATATTCTTTTGCGAACTAGCGAAATGTGGAATCGAATCCCGGTGGGGGTCTCCCCTGGGAGATACGACCTCAAATTGTTTAAAGAAGGGGTATACTCTTCCCTAAAATGCAAACATTAGTAAAGGTTTAGGTTTTCCAACAAACTGAAACGAATAAAAGAGGAATTATATTATTTGTGTTTTCATAGTTTAAAAAAAATTGAAAACTTCAAACAAAATAATTATTGATGTCGCTTCAAATCGCTTTAACCTATACCTTTTACCAGACGTAATCAGTTTTTGCACTAAAAATTGCTCACAATTATTTTACATCTCGAGAAACACTTCATAATTTAAAAACAATGCGAAATAATTTACGACATTCCAGCAGACGTTTTATTTTTTTCATTCTTCACTTTCATTTTTTCCTTTAATCACGCTCATACGCTCAGGTCTGGTTTATTTAGTGTCTTGTTCAAATTGCCACCTTTGTAGTATAGGTGTGATGCAATTGTTTAATATAATATAACGGCGGGTGGCGCCTCTCAGTGGGCTCCGCCCATAAATACCGGAGTAATTTGTCGCCCGGGCCCGGCGTGAGACGCCAAACCTCTTAGTTAATAATGTCCCTTTTTAAGAAAGGGGAGACTTCGACACTCCCTTGCTAACTAGCTACTCGGTCACATATCTGACTGACTGCGTGCCCGATAGGCTAGTATGTAGGGGTCCTTTATCAGAATATATATATATATATATATATATATATATGTGTAACAAATTTAATGGTATATAGCGCCTCAATGAGTTGTTATGCCAGTACTCCTGATGGATTTGTAATTTATCCCATACCAAAACAAGTTTTGTAACAAGTCCAATATAATATATGTTTCAATTTAAATACAGTCTAAGTACGGAAACTGAGTCCACAAACATAAGACATACATACATGTCTAGACCAAACTATGAGTTCTATGTTAACTTGAGATGAAGTAAATTATGTCTTTGACAATCAGCTTTTTATTTATAGTCTTTTATTGACAAATCACAACAAATCTTAAAGCAATTTTCTTTGAAAAATTAAAAGAAACTACAATCAACAAAACATAAACATCTATGTGTTTTTATAGTTTTAAAAAAAATATCAAATTTAAAAACTTCAGAGAAGATAATTATCATTGATGTCGCTTCAAATCGCTTTGACCCATACGTTTTACTATGCGTAATCAGTTTTTGCAGTCAAAATTGCGCACAATTATTTCGCATCTCGAGAAACACTTGATAATATAAAAACAATACGAAATAATTTACAACATTCCATTACTTCCGCTAATTTTGTTGCCCAACCAAGGCTGGTGGGTTTTCGTATGGATAGCTCCGAAGTTTTTAGCCATTCTTTTCCGGACATTTTATTTTCAGTCCAGCTGGATGGAAATAGAGAAAGAGTCCCCCTATGTGGGAGAAAATACTTCCCTCTGTGTTGTATAGATGAATCACCTCACCTTCATTTAATTTCTTCAAAAATCTTGTCAAAGTCAAAAAAACAATTAACAATCAACAATACAAGAGGTTCTCCGTTAATACTATATTTATTCGTAATGAAACCATAACTTGAATGCTTTAGTAATAAAATTTTAACTTAAGCTGTAAATAGAATAAAAATAAATATTCTCTAAAGTACTCTTATGCTCACAGTATTTCCATGCTGTATTGGATTAAAAAAACTCGTTGACCACGATTTTATTCTCTAAAACATTCAAAATATCCAGTAAACCATATAATGACTTTTCTGTTATTAAATATAAGGCATTAGAACAAATTAATAGGCTTTAAGCTTTTATTTACTGAAATTGGTGAATCTTGAAGTGATTTACAAATTTTTTTTTATTAAAATTAGTTTTGCTGCATAAAAGATATAACTAGAAACTAAGAAACTAGCTAATAATATTATACAATATTTTGATACATTTGACAAATAAGACTAGGATAATTTTGTACATAAAGTTACTTTAACTCTCATTGTAAACTTTCTAAATTTTTTGAAAGCATTCTTACTTTCCTATGCTTTACCTTTATTAATTAAACATGTTGTCAGTACCATACGCGAGATTAAGTAATATCAATAAAAAAAACTAGTAAGTATTATTTTGTATTTTGAGAAAAAGTAATCTGAAATATATTTTAAGTTAACTGTGTCTTGAAGGTTTTAATTGTTTGGAGCTTCTCCTTGCTTGGCCCGTTATCGCAGAATAAACTAAATCCCATTAGGCTAATGATACAGTTTTTACTCGGGATAAATAAACGTAACCCACAGTTTTAAGCCTTAAAAGTGCACGAGGTATACCGCTATTTCTTCATATCCTACGAAGTTGCCAGCATTAGCTAGTTTGCTATAAATTGTTACTACGATATAGAAGTTTTATAGTCATGCAGCCTATAAAAGTCTATAAAATTATTTACTGCAAATAAAATGACGGCAATAACTCTAAAAGTGAACGAGTATTATTATCTTATTTGATTTTTGATTGCCGTTTTAATAGTCTTTATACTGCGCATAAATATAATACTGTATAATTACAGTACTACACTTATTAACTACAATAATTTGTAGTTAATGATATAATTATTAGTTAGTAGATTTTAATTCCAATAATGATATTAGGAGACTTTGTTTTACTTTAGAAAAGCTTTGTTATGAAAAAACATTAATTGGGTAATATTGTGACGGTTAACGATTGCGAAACTACCGTCATTAAACTGTAATATAATAGTTTCTGTAGTAGGGTTTTTAGCAGCAGTAACACGTAAGGTTAGGTAACTAGAATTTATAACGTCTAATCATAAGTACGTCAAATATAAGAGGCTTGCTGCCCACACGACACGCTTTCCAGGGTGGGGGCTGGTGTATCATCTCATTTTACTACAGAGTATGTATAAAAACAAGCACTTCATGTTAAGATAAGTGCTCATGGCCCTTGGAAACGTCCATAGACACCTGCAACATCGAAAGGTATGCATTCCTGACCTATAGGAAGTGGTACCCTCTCTTCAAGGCCATTAAGTCGCAAAGGTTCAGAACTACCTAGACAAGCTAGCTTGTTCCAAGAAGTGGTGGTACACGGCAAGAAGTGTCTTAAAAAGCGCTTTGTGTTGAAACGACAGACGTTAAGGTGGAATTTTGCAGTTTTTATTGAAGTCCTACGGTGAACCCTTAACGTTATTCTTTCGATAGTAACCTCCAGTTTACGTGTGTGATGTTTAAATTATAAAAAAGCCTGGAATTGTTTGGGCCTTAATGAAACCAATGTTATCACATCAGGCCAATTGTAGTTATATAAGCAATACAGCTAATATTGATTCCCTACTTTTCCAGTTTCGTCCAAGAGTTCGCGAGTGAGCCGCTAGATGGAGTGACCTTACTTCTCGAACTCCTCCGCAATGTTCAACTCAGTCAAACGGGGGATGGGGCAAGGGGACCGCCAGCAGTCAGGCGCAGGCCACTCCTGGATGAGCTGGCATGCTTGTAAGTTTGTTTAAAATTGATTACAAGACGCATAGCTAAAATAAAGCTATTTCATAATGATGAAAATTTATAATTTCGTCTTAAAATTTCGGCATGCAACCTAAATACCTAGACTTAATCATATGTTAAACAGCTCGACAAGAGCAATCCAAATTCTGTATTTGTCTAAGAAATTGTAATTTAAGGTTTGAAAAAGACGGTTTATATAAGCATAACTTTGCCACAGTCTCTAAGTATATAAGTTCTTAAGGCGTTAATAAAGTGTCCATTTACAAAGACTGTAACAAATTGTTCATAGTTATATCCTGTCCTATCACAATAACCTGAATCAACTCCGGGTATCACTAACAATGTGTCGATCGATGATATGTGAATTATTAAAGAAAATCCTGCAGGGTTGGCATTAAAGGCAGCTTTAGCCTATGGCGAGCTGAAGGCATCCGTTAGTGGGTAGGGTTGTAAATATTAAGTTTGAGTAATCCCTGCTGGGGTATAATACCGCAGTGATATGCGTAAAAGCATTTTCTGACGTAAAAAAGCCTTAGCCATTTTATTAGTGATTGCGTAAATAATATATGTACGTATATATGACACCGGTGAAAAACAAAACACGAAAAATAATACAATTTATCTCTCGTTTAAAATTCTACGGAAGTTATAAGTTTCAGCACGGATTTTGTTTTATTCCGGTGACATATATATGACCTCCCGATATAATCCACTTCAGTCTTCGGGGCGGCCAGAGGTTATACTGGTTATTCTTCCCAATATCGGAAGTCCCACCAAAGTGTGTCCAAAGTCCTTCATTACCGAGTTTAAATAGATCGAAGAAGAAAATTATAACTATAACAGATACAATAAAATTTAAAAATATTTTTCAGGCAATGCCTTTGGAGTTGCTGTACCAGGTATTCAGAATGCGTGAGGAGATTGGTGGCCTGCTCCAACGGAGTATACGCTTTGGCGGTTTGCATAATGTCTACTGTCAATAAGTCTAGGATTCTTGCATTACAGGTAAACAGCAATATTATAGTAGAATTTATAATATTTTACTTACTTCCAAGCAGAAATTATGTGTGAAAAATTGGGAGTGATTTAAGTCTCGAAAGTTCTACAGTTCCGGAAAGTTTTGTAATACGATTATATTTTTGGGTACATATTACTTTTTTTCTTTATGTTTTCAACAGCTTTTGCCACGCCTTTGATTCGGTAAATTTCAACAAGGAGAATAGTGTAAGTTTCATTAAAGTCGCTTTTTGAGCAGTTTTGGACGTTTTGAATCCCTGTTTCTGGAAGAGATATCTATAGAATGGGATGTTGACGAAAATTTGAAACAATCTAGTGCTTTAACACGTGTTTAAGATTAATCTCTCTGCGAGCGGCTTGATCCCTTGGCGTTGCGTAGAGATGTGGGGTCTGTCTGTATATCTTACGCATTTACCATGGAGAGTGCTCAGAGTTGTTAAGACAAACACCGATTAATACCTGTAGCCGAGTTTTATTATCGGACGTCAAGGCAGAATACAAAATTCCACCCGTATCGCCACGACGTCCGTGGTTCTACAACTGAGAGATTCTTAAAGCAGTTTCCGCCACGCCCTATCACTATGTGGAACCAGCTGCCCATTGAAGTATTTCCGGACCAATACGACTTAGGGTTCCTCAAAAAAAGAGCGAATCAATTCTTAAAATGTATAGGCCTCCTCCAATTGTTTCCATTTCTCTCTTTCTTGAGCATTTCTCTCCCAATTCTCTCTACCAACTTAAATGAAAGAGGGCGACCTCTCTTTCTTTTTCCTGGTGGCCCTTTTCACCTTGTTACCTAAAGTTACCTACATGAATTCACGATATTTTGATTTTAAATAACTTTTATTTTAGCTTCTCACAAAGGCCTGCGAGCCTGCAGCACACGGTCACAGTATGATATCGGAAGCGTTATCAACACTTCGCCTTCGATATGGAGAACCAGTCAGGTTTAGGTTCCTGGTGGGGATGCTGCAGAGCACCGGTGGATCTGGAGACCTGCAAGCAGCTGGTTTGGCCTTTATTAATTCCCTGCTGACTAGCGCCCCATCTCCCCAAAGGAAACTCTACATACAGGCTGAGTTGGAGCAGGCTGGGTTCGAAGTTGTAACTTTGAAAAAGGTATGCAGATTTTAGGTTTATACTAAATATACCAAGTGGTCTGGACCTCCGATTTCTGTATCTGTTTCGTGATAAGAGCCAGGTAACAGAAGGTTGACCAAGATGGTCAACTTCTTCATGTGGCAGATTTTTGTACATAAGTAAATTGACTTTTTGTTAACTTAAACATTTTTCAGTCGAAACTTAGTCAGGCTTAGAAGTTGAATAAATAGTTAATCTGTTTCTCTCTCTGTATCTAGACCACGAGGTCATGTGGATGACAGCATATATTTTTCTCGGCATTTTTGTCTGTCCTTTTATGAAAGTTAGAAAAATTCTATCTATATAAATAATAATGAATCGCAAAATATGTTACGAAGCGTAACACTAGATGAATGCTGGAAGAATTTGAATATTTTTTTTATTCTTTTAACTCTGAGGAAGATCTTTATGGAGAATGTTTTTAAAAAGAGTCCTGACGAACCGAAAAACCATTTTTTTTTCTGAAAAGCGCAAAATGTTTCATACGTTCGTGAAAAAATCATATTAATGCGAAATCAAGATCGCGAGGCCAGCTAGTATGATTATGTATAATGGTTGCCTGGTAGATATCACTTAGTAGCTATAAACAAATCCGTGTTACTATGGATTTTTTTTAATATTTCGTAAATAATTTTGGTAGTATAATGTGTGAATAAATAATATAAATTGAATCCTTACAGATTGTCGCCAAACTACCGAACCCCAACGAACACGTAGTGAAGGAAATAGAAAACTACGAAAGACAATTGATAGATATTGATACTCTTAGTGAAAAGGCAACAGAGGCCCAAAAGGAGAAGGACGACCTTAGACACAAATTGGATCTTTTGGAGAAACGAGTCAAGGTAAGCAAAACATTACTAGTATAATATTTATATTTAATAAATTTTATAAAATATGATATACATTTTCCACAGATCCTACAGGAAGAGAAAGGAATTCTATTATCTCTAGAAAAGTGTCTGAAGGAAAAATGTTGTGAGTTACAAGAAGAAGTGAGCACACTTCGCTCCGAGCACAGTACTTCAAGTAGGAAGAAGACGTTTGTGATTAAGAAAAAAAACTCCACGCATAGAAGGAGAGGTACCATACATTATCAGAATTATTAGCCAAAATTCTTAACATTCTCAAATTCTTAACATGTATTTTTGTTTTTCTTCCAATGTTAGTTCCTGTTTTTTTTCTAAGTCATAATAAATGTAATCCATAAAAAAATATCGTATTGTATATGATTGATTTTAAAGTCATTTAATACCTTGGTGTGATAAGACTCACCAGTAGCGCTACAACCTCTTTAGGTCTGGGCCTTAGATTTCTGTATCTGTTTCATGATCACCTGTCAATCTAATAGGCAAGTAGCTTAGTGCTAGACACACGACGTCGACTTTTCGAGTCTAAAGCAAGCCGGTTTCCCCGCGATATTTCCTTCACCGGTTAAGCGAATGTTAAATGCGTACATAGACATAAAGTCCATTGGTGCATAACCGGGTCTCGAACCTACGATCTCAAGCCAACCTGCCTACAAACCTGCTCTTGACATAATAACTGTTTGTTATTTATAAATTTAATTAAATTGTTACACAACTAATTTGTTCCAGATGAATCATCACCTCCCGAAGATGAAGGTATTAGTTCCTCGGAAAGATCTCTCAGCCCTGAAGGAGATCCTCAAAGGGAGTCAATGGTTTACGAAGTATTCAATATTAAAAATGAAACGTACGATCTACTACGAAACAAAAGACCGCTCCATAAGAAACTAGAAAGCACAAAAAATCACAAAAAGTCAACAGACGATGAAGAAGAGACAACAATCGATGAAGTTATTCAAGAACTCAGAAATATCGTTAATCACGCAGAATCCGAACAATATTTGAACAGAACAGATAGCAAATGCAAAAGCAGTCGTACTTCAGAAACAGACTATCAAAAAGACAGAAGCGAAGAAAAGGAAGACTCAGTAACAAGCACTAGGCACAGCATTCACATAACCAGTAGTAACGAATTTGAAGACAATACGAGTAGCAGTGATGAAATTGGCAAAATTGTGCCTAGTAAGATATTCCCTCAACCACCGAATAAAAACAGAAGCCTCAGTCAATTATTCCCTCACGTAGAAAAGGGACTATTGTTTAATAAATCGCAGGATTTCTTCGATATGTACTGTTCGAGTGACGAAGGCTCCGATTCTTTACTCAGCGTTTCACGGTGTCGTAGTCGAGTTATGAAAAACGATCCGCTCACAAGCTTCGATTTTACTAAATGCCGAGCTAAATTCAACGAAACCGATACAGATGACAATAAACTAAGAAGATCAAAGACTAGAGATGATTCAAGGAAACCAACAGTTAAACGAAGTGAATCTTTCCAATCTGAGAAAGGATCGCGGCAACGTGAATACATTGAGAGTATGTTTGAAAGTCACTCGTCCCTTATCGAACCATCACCACTACAACGGTCCAGTTCTAAATGCAGTCGCGTCGATGAAATCGTGAATTTAATAGAATCTAAAAAGCTAACGAAAAGCTTAGACAGAATCGACGAAGGACTCAACTCGATGGTCGATATAATTATGGTCCCCGAACCGAAAAAGACGACGTGGTCATATGAGAAGCGCCAGAGATCGGTGTCTCGTGCCAACAGCGAAATAGAAGAACCACCTTTGATGCCCAGGGCCAGTAGTAGAACACACTCGTACGATAACAAAGAAGATAAATGCGATAAATTTTCAACTGCTCGAACGACGGGGTCGTTTGATACAAATTTCAATAATACGTTTATGATGAAGCGCGGGAGTAATACAGGTTTCTATTCTGGAACCCCAATGTTGAGAGATGCTCCGGCTAGCATGACCAGTCTGGTGACGAACGGAACACATAGCTATAGCGATATGAAGAGGACGTTTTCACCAATCAGTTCCAGTTACGGCCTCAATAAAGTAACGGATATGCCTTCAGGGTTGTACTAAGACAAACCATCGATTAATTTAAGTTTACCTAATACTAGTGCAATATAGCCCACTAGAGACTTCTCTTATAACTTAAATCTTAGTAATTTTGTTATAGCAAAATTTACTTAAGATTATGTATTTTTATATGTTTTTTTTTACAATTGTATGTGGTTCATCTTCCCAACGATATCCTAACGTTAGAAAGCCACTTAGAACTTATTTATTAATACTCATAGTTGCATGTTAAGATTAAATATTAAATGTATATATTTTCAATAAATTAATTGCTATTAATAATCGTTTTATTATAATTGGTTTAATTTTCCCGATGCTATCAAAGATGCGGCAGAGATTTTATATTAGAGGACAGGCCTATCCTATTTATTATTTAGCTGCCGCTTGAATTAACCCATGTTAAACTGTTTAGGAAAGAATTAAGGGGACAAGGCGTTTCACTTTTCTGCTGATTTTACTTGTAACTGCTGTTTCTTTGAACACAAAACGACGATCTAAATTGTGTAGTGTGGCTCATGGGCATGTCAACAATGAAGTGGTAAAACTGCATCGTGATTCTAGACGAGCATTGTTTGAAAGGGGATGACGGCATCAAGTTGTAGTTGTAGTTCCACGGAGCATTTTCCGGAGTGCAATCTATAGAAGACTGCCGGAGGCAACTCGATAGCCTGACAGGCAGCTGATTGAGATTCAACAAGTGATTCGTCTATAATTCGCTTAGCCCGCCTCTCAATAACGTCCAAGGCCCCACAGATAATATTTGGTAGAACTAGTCCAGAGATGACTGCTGTACTCCACACACCAACGGACTTGACATTGATAAAGATTAAACTGTTCCGGTGTGAAGAACTATCGGACTTTTGGAAAAATCTCAAAATATCAGTTTTTTATGATTTCATCTCAGCCTTAGATGAAAAAAAAACTGACTGGCTTATCAAAATTGTTTTAATAATTAAAGGGATATAGCTATAAGTGATCTTGTACACTTGACAACTTTATTAAGGCCCGTTTAGATGGAGGGAGTTTTTCTTCTCCAATGTACGATTATCGAAAGAATATAAAAAAGTTTCTTCGTCTAAACACACCTCTCGCTCTTCCACTTTGGCTAGAATTGCCTCGCAATGGAAAGTTTATTGTATCCGTGTAAACAGAATTTCAAAAGCAATAATCGTATTTCGAGGTTTTGTGCCAGTTGCTATCATGAGTGCAATGCGTGAGGGTGTTCTAATATATATGCTTTTCTAAGACAAGAAAAAATATGTTGGGTTAAAAAAATGGATAGCTAAGAGAAACCATGTTGAAGCATCTAACACATTGTGCCATGATTTGCAATTGGAAGATGAAGAGACATTCAAAAATATATTTCGGCTTACCAAAGCCCAATTTCCATATTTACTTCAAGAAATTGAACCGGCGATACAAAAAAAAAGACAACTATGCGTCAAGATGTAGCTGCTCGGACAAAATTTAAAATAACGTTATCATCACCGCCATCATCATTATCATCACCATCTGTACTTAGAATAGAGAAATACTAGCAAATAACAGAAAACAACTTTTATATAAAATTTAAACAATATTCTAAATTAAATTTTTCTTCACATGTGACAAGTGCTGCCATTGACATATTAGTTATTAACATATTCAAACTCCAATTTGAAATCAATACCCTAGTAATCACTAAACTCGAATGAAACATCTGGCACTGAAAACGGTTCAAACCGATTTGTACGATACTCACATGAACATAAAAAAATGTCATACGAGATCGTGTTTATACTAGTCGAATTTCTCGTAAGTAAGAAATCTTCTTACTAAAATGTCGATGTGTAAACAGACGCGGGAAATTATCGCCTAGCGATAAATCCCTGGCGATTCTCGTATGACGTAGGCGAGAATTTCGTTCTTGCCAGTATGTAAACATTTTTATAAGATAATGCTATGGCGATTATTGCTGGCGATAATCACGTACGATTTCCCGCCCCAAAACGTGCGAGAAACTCTCTCCATCTAAATGGGTCTTTAGTGACAGCCAATCTGATTCACAATTCTAACTAGTCCAGGATTTACTGTAATCAGTCGACATAACAATATACTACTGGAAATATAATATGGAAAATATAATACTGGAAACTATTCTGTACGTAATTGAAGTATAAAATAAAAAAAATTCAGTTAACTGTAGAGATCGAAGGCCGGGCGAAAGTGTTCTAAAAACTAACATATCGTTCATTAGCCTGAGGTCATTGACCACTTCACACGCGTCAATATTTCCGAAATAATGTTTCAATTTTTTCGCCTCGTCGTCAACTATCTTATTCAATTCTATTTAGGTTTCCTGGTTACATCAGTATCATTGTTTATTTTGATTACGAATTTATATTCATTGCCTAAACAAAGACTTCATATGGATTAGATCAGTTATTCAAATGACACCGAGAACGATGCGTGTGATATTATTTCTAATAATAAATACATCGGCAATGGAATATAAAAGATATTTAGAAGACGAAGATCTGCCAATAATAGAAATATATGATTTATCTCATCCAACCACTTGGAAGGAAATGATGGAATTCTATGAAGCTGTCAATAATGGCTGGTAAATTGTTTATATATTGATATATCTAAATTTTATTTATTTAAGGCTTGGCTGATAAGCAAAATGGTAAGTGAAACAGATGCAGTAATGAATTTCATTATTCCCAAGGAAATCCTCAAGTCGTAATTTCAGTTATTGCCACTAATAATCTAAATTACGTGACCTAAGTTTTATGTGCGTAGCTCAACCCCTTGAGCTAGTGGTGGGGACAGCCCATTTCCATCATCTACCCTCGCCAAAACAGGCCGAAGTGAGCTCTCAAGGCCTTTCAGGTCAACAATGAGTATCTAAGAAAAACTTAATTTTACCATACTTCACGAGACACAGTATTCATGAAAACTATTAAACCACTTAGAAATATAATTTTGACGATGCACTAGCAGGACTAAAAATAATATAGACTGTTTAGATGCCCCAAAAGTAAGCTTTAGTAATATTTTGCAAGGAAAATATGCGTTAACTGCGGAATCCCAGGGCTTGGTACCGGATTCCATTTGGAACATACAGTGAGACCTGGGACCATGCAGCCATCTATAATCCCAACAGAGTACCTTCTAACAAGGCGTAAGTATAGTTTTTTACAGTTTAAATAACATGCAACAAGATTGTTTAAGGCTCGACTCTGTCATGTCAGTGTATTAGAATTATGAATTACGCATAACATTTTAGATAACATTATTAATTTTTTACCGATAGACAACTTACATATTAGCAACCCAAAAACGCGCTTTCTTTACCTTCAGATGCCGCTTCATTTTACCAATTTCTTAAAAACAAAATTTTTACTTACCGTTCAATACTTTATACATTGTTACCAAATGAACAACGTCTTAAGAAAAACACTTTGTGACCGGATTAAAGCTATGTATTATTATTAAAAACGCGAAACATCGGAAAATATTTATAATTTAGAATTATGTAAATAATTATATGTTTTTAATAATAATACATAGCTTTAATCCGTTTAAAAAGTGTTTTTCTTAATGTGTAAAAGTTATTTTAACAAAAGACAATACTATGAAACAACGTCTTCTTAACCCCACCGTTAACTTGGCAAAAAGAGACTGGCTGTCCACGATACAGGAAATCCTAGTGTGGGGACACTTTCATTTCAGCAGAACGTGCCTTTTTATTATGTAGACATAGACATAACATTTATTACTAACAAAACACATAAAATAACAATAATAAAAAATAAAAATAATTAAAAAATAATAATAATAGAGAGATATCAATTATTTTTAAAGAAAAAGGTTTAATTTAGGCATTATGCTGAGGAGCAGAGTTGTTCCACAGCGCTGGTCATTCTGCCAGACCACAGCAGCTAGTTTGCGCCTCAGTCGCAAAAAAACAAATAAGAATAATAAAGTTTTTTCTTTTATTCAGTGTCATAACAAATTACGTAGTTACGATTGTGCCTAGAATCAGTTAAGGAGCTTTAAGTAGTAAATTGTGATCCTTGAGAATATATATTCCTTTATTATATAGTAATTTAGATTAATAAACTACAATAAAATACTATTTTATACGCTTCATGCGGTTTGCAATGATAGCATATCATGTGATCTCGGCTTTAAATCCCGGATTACCATAAACTTTCAATTTCAGTGGCTGTAATAGATCTAACTTCAATAACGAAGACGATACCCACTCTAGTTCTTTCGCTGGAAGCCGCCCTGCAGTGGATAGTGCTAAGGCATGATCCACGAGAGCCAACGTTATTACTATTCAATTTTGGTTGGAAATCGAAGAGCAAACGTCGCCAGTGCATTTGTCAGATACCAGGTGAATTTTTAAAGTTATTACGAACGATTGCAGTTCTAATGTGTATAATTATTGTTTTTATTACTACTTGTTCAGGACTTAGTTACGATTTAGCGGAGTACATTGCTACCAACCTTTCAAGAGTAGTAGGAGTGGCCACGGATGCTCCCAGCCTGGAGTCAGAAGAAACAAGAGAAATGACGTCTCGCACCGTCTCCAACGTGTTAGGGAGAAATGGAGTATATATAATAGAAAATGTTAATATTAAGAGGAAAATACCTGGTAAGATTTAATTCTTTAAAGACTTCAGCGTTCGACTTTAATCCCTGAGGTTGTAGGTTCAATTCCCGGCTGTGCACCAATGGACTTTTACGCATTAAACATTCGCTCGAACTGTGAAGGAAAACATCGTGAAAAAACGAGCTTGCCGGTGAGTCGACGGCGTGTCAGGCACTGGACTGATCGCCAACTTGCCTATTACATTAACAAATGATCATGAAACAGATACAAAAATCTGAAGACCTAATATGGTTTATGCGCCACAATTTTTTTATTGATGCATATAAAACAGAAAGATAATTAATATATTTTTATTTCAGAAAGAGGATGTATGTCACTAGCAATGCCTCTAAAGATGCTTGAAGCCGCCTATGTACCCACTAGACTGACTGTATTCTGTCCCTCTCAGAAGACTGACCGCTTCGTCACGATAGCTTTGAAGAAACGGGGAGAAATCATCGAATTCATTAAAGCTGATAAAGATGTTGACTTGGCGGAAATTATGAATTAAAAATATTTTCTAAAAATAGCTCTTATTTCGCTATTATCCACATTACGAACGGCGTGGCGCTTGTCTTTTATCATAACTTAATGACAAGCTTTGATCAATTCGCAAAGAAACAAGCTGTAAAAAATGGTTAAACTGGTTTCTGAACGCGCCATAAGAAGAGTTGGAAATGCTCTTGAAACCTGACAACCCACATTACACTCACATTTTTTTGTTGTTATCGAGTTAACTATTAAGTTATGTAAGAGCTGAGAGATGGTACAGAAGATAAATCAGACATCTTTTACTTAAAATGGTTTCCAAATTTGACACATTATAATGCATTGTTATAATCAATAAACATATTTTTTATTTAAGCTGTTTTGAGTAGTTTGATCACGTATCAATCAAGAAATTAATAAATACCATATAGGTGCTTACACAAGCCTAAGAAAGAAAACAAATTATTTTTTACCTTAGAAGATTATAGTCACACACAACACATATATGTCCTAGTGTGGGCACGAGTTAGTAAAGTAATACAATACAATATGGTTTTAATATATTATCACATAGGATACTTTACATGCTACATCTAATTTCATACTTTAGCTTTTCTATGCCAACTAAAGTGTACTATGGAGTGTTTTGAAGAATTTTCTTGGGTTGATCCCACCTGCCTCGTTTCAACGCCGTACGAGCCGTATTAACGTAAAATTTTGCATCACCTTGACAGCTCAGTCTTCCGCGGTACGCTTTCTTTTGCGAACCGTGGAATCCACTCCTAATTAGCCCTCCTAGGGTCCCGTCCCTTGGAGATACGGCCTCCAATTCTTTAAAAACGAGTATACTCGTCACTCAAAGACGACTGAAGACGACCATGAGCTGTGATCCCTGCCTTTTTTAGGCGTCCCGTATTCACGTTTTTCTCCCTAATCTATATAAAATCTTTAAAATGCAATGTATTGAAGTTTAGTAAGCGGTAGTAACTTTTATTTTGATATGTTTTACCTTAATATATGTTCAGATATCATTTGAACATTAATCAACTGCTGACACACGGCTATTCCATACTTGAATAGTTGAAGATACACCCACAGCTCCCATTAATATTATTATGCATGTGTGTATAGGTGTAATTAGAACAATGAATCAGATTTGAATATTGCCGTATTCATTTCTCGCTTCCTTTCAAAGTAGTGAAGCCCTTAATTACCGATGTGAGCCTCACCAATAGCTTTGAGATAATGCCACCACCTTGGACCTTTGAACCTACCCGTTGGGCTTATGTTACCTTAGGTCTCTTGGTGAAGACATCCCGTACTTATTTATATATTCACTTTTTATGTAAGAGTACCGAGAGTTTTTTTACGGCTTTTTCTCTCGGCCAGAGGGTATACTCTGTCTTTTTTGCCGATGAGGAGGGATGTCTATCTATTCAAATTTAATGACGTGAAATAAGTAATAATTGTATTTTATGTTAACATATTTTATTTTTTGTATTAGCATCTGTAGGGTCTTATCATTTCATATAATTAGTTATGTAGTGCAGCTTGCTAATACTTACATTATATATATTTAAACAAATTTCACAGCCCATTGATAGGATAATCTTAGAAAATATAATGAAAAAAAATTGAATAAATAAGCTTTATTTTTGCCAAACTATTACATTGCATACAATTAAATTCGTCAAATCAATAACGACAGATTACCAAAGTTAACTACATCCGAACAAATATAATACTTGTAAATGTACAATAAAGCTATATTATGCTATATATAACTTGAAAACATAGAATCATAGTTTAAGAATTTTTCAGAATTGTTTAAAAAATTTAAAAGCCAAATGCATAGGTAATACTTTTTGTACATTCCACTGAGCACCTGTGCCAAGCGATCTGCTTCAAGCAATTCAATCTTGCTTCACTTAGGACCAATTTACTGACAACCAATAATCATTTGACATTTTTTTTTAAACTGTCAACGGTCACCTTGTCCATTAAAAAAAACTGTCATCTTATCCAATAAAAAAACTGTCAACTATCACCTTGTCGAATAAATAACTGTCAACTATCACAATCTTCATTAAAAAAAAGAGTCAACTGTCATTAGTGGGTTATATATGTAATAAAAATTAATTAGTGGCACAACGATTTCTAGGTCCGTGCCTTAAGTTCTCAGTATATTTTTGATGAACATTTGTCATCCAATAGGTAAGTAGGTGATCATTCTCCTGTGCCTGACACATGCCGTCGACTCCAAGGTCGACGTCGGGTCTAAGGCAAGCCGATTACCTCACGATTTCACCGTTCAAGCGAATGTTAAATGCGCATAAAAAGAAATTTCAAACGTGCACAGCCTTGGATCGAACCTACGACTTCACTGATGAGAGTATATAATAAAAATCGCTTCCTATAATGCAGATATAAATATTGTCTATGGAATCACGGTGTAAGATGTCACCTGTCAAACGTCACAAATATCATATTAGTTAAAACTAACAGAACAATTTTTTCTTAGTAGTACTTTTTTTTAATTTTGAAATCAGTAAACCGCCCCAAGTGTAGCCACACCCATACACGCGAGCCCTAAGATCTAAAATATGAATGAATACAAAAGTAAGACTATTATTGCCATATCTGGCTGGTTAGAGGCTACGTATTAAAAATAGACTATATCCATGCACCAACGGGGAATTCCCTTACAACATGATGTTTGTAGAAATATATTTGTCCCGCTCTCTCTTATGTGAGGCGAAATGATAGATTCTCAACTGTCGTAGAAAAGTCGTACAAAAAATATTTGACGATATTTTGGTCCGAGCAAAACCAATTAATAGAAACATTACGATGTCACTTTTGGCATTCTTAAATTGTTTTAAATGTCCGAGACCAAATAGTTACGTTATCATATGTATCAAACCAGCTATTAATAATGAATTTGTGAGATATATGCATGAAAATATTAAACATATATCCCTTTACCTATAAACATCTCTTTGACATCTGTCAAAATATCGGTAAAACGTATTGGCTCACCAATATCGACTATTACCTTTTGTAATAGCAAATGGGTACTTAAAGAGTGATTATAAGTAAAGGATTGAGTACTATAACTACTGACTAAACATTAACCCTACCTTAATCTACGCATTTTACAAAGAAACCGCGAAAATTGTGAATCTGTAGTATTTATAAAAAATATTTAGTCCAGTCAATATAGATTAAAATGCACTAATGTCAGATGCGAAACGAGCGATTAATACTGAATACAGACAAATATGACACTAAAATTGTACAAACGGTTAACCGTTAATCACTCGTCGCGCCCCTAAATGCCAAATCTATGGCACCCCGCTCTATCCTTCTATCCATACTCTATGCTCACCTCTGGCTCTATGGTCTTTACATTTCATATAAACAGAATGCTAGATACAATATGATATAAACGATATATGACATTTTAACGAGCTTTAGAAAGAGAACGAGCAAAATAAAAAAGATTGACGCTTCATACAGCGATCTATGGCTACAGACAACTAAAAACACGGTTGTCTGTAAAATCGGTTTACGGATGAGTTTAACGTGACAACGTTATAACAAAACATTGATGAAATGAGTGCATACTTAAGTAAGTCTAAGAGAGAGAGATCTGGCGCAAACGGGACAATGAAGTCGATGTTTTTTCAATTTATTAGACATTGTCACTTGAAAAGCATGTCCTGTTGCATTCATAAAAAATAATAAAAAAGGAGGGTAGACGTATATTTGTACATTTTTTTTATATAATTCGTACATTTTGTATCACCAAAACATTATAATTGTACTTAGCATTCTGTAGTGTGCGCTTGACCGTGAGAGCTTTTTAATGAAAAGCTTACAATTTTCAAAGGAAATTGCCCAAATCAAACAAACATTTATATATATTTTCTTAGTGTTAACCTAAAGCACTGACATTTCCATTGCTGTCACAATTTGAAGGGTTTGACAGCCTGTTGGTTAACTAATCAGTTTTAACCTCAACTCCCAATAAACACGTTTTAATCGGGTTAATCTTTTTTTGTTGATTTTTAATTCGCTTTCATGTAAATTTTGCTGGATATGGGCAAATTCCTTTTGGGCTGCAGATTCACCAGTACTTCCATTCCACACGTAAGCAGGTTTCTCCAAAATTTAGAGTTCTTTATATAGTTTCTTAAAATTTTATCGTATTAACAAAAATTAACTGTATTTTTTGCAATACTACTCTTTCTACAGTAGATATACTATAAAATCAGTCAATTTACCGCAACGCTGGAAGTACTGGACCTCACCCATTCTATCTAATCCTTCCAATCCTTCTTGATCTCGAAGGTCCACTCCCACTGAAGGTGGACATTCTTATCATCATCAGTAAAGAGGCTGTTGACAGAGTAGGATCCTCTCGCCATCATCCCCGAAGGCGCATCTTCAGGAGGCGTGGTATATGACTGGATCTCGGTTTTGGGGGGATAAGATCCGACCATGTGTGTCATTTTGTCCACTGAAATCATTATTATATTATTTTAATAAAATATATTTATTATATTATTTTATACATAAAATTAAGTGTATTACAATACATAAGTGCATATTAATGCTTGCACAGCATGGAATATTAATACATACCAGGGGCTATCCAGCGCAGCGTACAAACAGATTATAATATTTTAATTAGGTAAAGAGAACTTACTAAATCTTATATAATAATAGCTCATATATCGCAGTATTTATC
This sequence comes from Pieris brassicae, assembly GCF_905147105.1. Taxonomy (NCBI): domain Eukaryota; kingdom Metazoa; phylum Arthropoda; class Insecta; order Lepidoptera; family Pieridae; genus Pieris; species Pieris brassicae. Next base: position 9,971,483 of record NC_059671.1, on the reverse strand, counting down.
GTAATAAAAAAATATTATTAAATAAATGGTACCCTCATTTTGAAAATTTTTCCACTTTTGGCACGATTTTGTGTTAATGTGTGCAATGTGACGAGCTTCTTATAAATCATATTGTACCCACAATTTAGCTTTTTTAATAATGTGGACAATGCTGGATAATAGGCTACTTGACAGTATGAAAACTAAGTTATACGAGGCTCAAGACCGAACACGATAGAGACTGTGGACAACCTCTGCCTCATTTTAGGAGTTATAAGGGGACATTAAGTTAATTAGAAATAGTTAAATCTTTCCAACTGATAAAACCACCAAAGAGATCAATGCAAATGGATGAAAAAGATATTAGACACGGAGGGAGACAATGAAAATAACAGATTTCAGCAAAACTTAGAGATTAAAGAGCAAAGTCTTCAACACATGTATTCTACCCTGCCCGTGCATGCCTATGGCTGCGAATCTTGGGCACTCTCTAACCAGCTTAGGAGCATGCTAGCACACTGCTAAAGAGCCATGGAAAGAAGCATGCTGAGAATAAGAAATTTAGGCAAGCAAAGAAACAGTCCTAAGAGGTAGGACGGGTGTGACAGACAGGTTATATGCATGTAGCGTAGTCCCCATGAAAAACGGAGAAAAGTATTGACATAATGGTACCATATATACCGAAAACGAAGAAGAGGCCGACAACGCAAAAGATGGGAGGACGAACTCAAATTAACAGAGTCGCAAATGATAGAGTACAGTATAAACGGCTAGACGGCCTTGTTGCCAAGAGGCACACCGACCTCCGAGATATACAGTAGTGAAAATATATTTAGGATCACAGATCACAGAGTTTCGGATTATAAGGGCTTAATTATTATTATTATAAACAAAAAATATGTTTATTATGGAACATAAGGTGCAAGTATCACTTATTACACGTCATTAAATTTGAATAGGTAGACATATCCCTACTCATCGGCAAAGAAGACGGAGCATGTAGGCCGAGAGAAAAAGCCGGCGTAAAAAACACTTGGTACTCTTTTAAAATAGCAAATCATCAAACACAACTTATTTTAAAGCAAATTAATTAGAAGTAGCCTGTCTAGCACTAAGCCTTTTTACACAGCTTGTCTTTAATACATTTCTTAAATTTATTAAAAGGCAGAAATAAAAGAGCCTCTGGAATTTTATTAAAGAAGAGCATCCCTTTTCCCAAAAAAAGAATTACTAACTTTAGATGCCTAGTACGGGGGAAAAACAGCCTGCGTTTGTTCCGAGTATTAACATGGTATATTATATTCTAGTAAACTTATTTTTGTTATAAGTCAAGTAGATTTCAAAGAAAACACTTTTTTACCGGATTGAAGCTATGTATTATTTGTAGTACGCGTGCATTACAGAGTGCATGGTCACGGTGAAACAGAAAGTTGTGTTATCTGTATTTATTTCCCGGAGATGACATCGACTCCAGAGCGTCGGAAACATCGGAAAAAATTAAAATTATGTAAAATAATTATAAGTTTATAATAATACAAAGCTTCAATCCGGTAAAACAGTGTTTTCTTTCAATGTGTAAAAGCTATGTTAACAAAAGACAATACTTAAGTAGATTTACTAACCTGGGACACCCATACGGTAGGTCTTTTGCACGTACTTGAGCCCGTGCACGATCTCACGCTGCACTATGAAGTCGATTCTTATTTTGTATTGCACACCCTCCTTTATAGTGAAAACCTGCAATATTTTATTGCGCTCATTAGTTACAATAAGTGTGGTAAATAGGACGCTCTCAAGACACGGAAAGGAACATTATGCAAGGAACAAAGAAGGTATCAAATAGCTATTTCTTCGTTGCGTCTTTTCACTTCTGTGCTACATTATTGTTTAGCTAATACAAACACAAACGCCAGTTTGAATAAAAACATAACGTAAGGGAATGTGAATGAAACAAGTGGGAGATACAATACAACCGTGTATGAAGTCGGGTTGGGTAGGCCTTGTTGTAAATAAAATAAGTGGCGCTACAAAGTTTTAGATCTAGGCCTTAGATACATGAATTATATGATCATTTGTCAATCTAATAAGCAGCCTCCTATGCCTGACACCCGCTGTCGACGTTTTGGCTCTAATGCAAACCGGTTACCTCATTATTTTCCTTCGCCGTTCAAGCGAATGTTAAATGCGCACATAGAAAGAATGTCCATTGGTGCACAGCCGAGGCTCGAACCTACGACCTCAGGGATGAGAGTCGCACTCTGAAGCCACTAGACCAGAGATGGCCAAGGACGGCCCGAAGAGGATCCATCAACATGAGTATGTGGCCCGTTATAACTCCGTTTTGACAGTTGAGAATAAAAAGTAGATTCTATTTGTATTGTTTTTGCATATTTTTTATAATTCTAGAATTTCTTAAACTTTGTGGTACGCCCTTAAAAAAGTACAGTGCACTAGACCAACATTGCTCGTGTTCGATACTTTATCATCGGTGAAAAAACGTACTTATAATTGTTGGACTATTGGGTATCTGTTGTTTTATAATTAATAGGTAAATTATTAATGTTATTTAACACTTATGAAGCGGTCAGTGCGTACGCATAGTTTTATCACTGCATAATGCACACTAAACATATCTGGAGCCCAGCCAAACCTCAATAAATGCAAAGACCACATGTCATGTCCACAATAATTATTGGGCGTGTAATCGTTCGCAGCACGCGTGACAAACATTTGTAATTTATAATAACAGTTAAATGTTCTAAGGAAACGAAAACTCGTTCATCAATACATTTTAAGGAAATTTACTTACAGACCTCTCATTTAAAGTTTCAAATTATTTCTTAGACGAAATGAATAAATGTCTATGTATTATAAAGTTGTTGAAACAGTTATTTGTTTTTAAACGCATTAACTTTTATGATTACTTGGTAATCTAAAATATAACTATATTTATGGTGAAAAGTAGAATTACGTAAACGAGTGTTACTAGCATTATGCACAAAATAATTACCGTAAAATAAAGACAATCTGGTGTTTTTTTTAAATGATAAAACGCACTTACGAGCCCTTTGGCAATGTGATTGTCTATGGGCGGCGGAATCACTTAACATCAGGCGATCCTTGCCCCCTTGTTATATATAACATTGTACAAATAACAGCCTACATTTAGACTATATAACAGGCAGTTAAATATTCGTTTCAGATTATTCCTACATAAAATTCGATTGAGGAATAGAAGTTTTCAAAACGGATATGCAGTCAGTTCTCTTTCAATTTACCGCCACAACACACATGTATCATATAATAGTTATTTTTAAAAGTATTATCATAATATATACGTCTATCATTATATAATAATCATAATGAGTTTTACATAATAATATATAGATGCAATTTAAGTTAAAATCGTGCTAAACTATAAAACGAGAAACTAGGAAACAAAATGCATTACGCTTCATTGCATACTGGCATTGCTTTTCAGGAAGGCATCTCTTAAAATTGTATCCTTATAGTTTTCCTTGATAACAAGCTAGCAATAATTTTAATTAGTTTGAATTAACACGATTTCGGTTAAAACATCATAACATGAATATGATAATGATTTTGATTCGATATAGCGTTATATAGAAGTTATTCCGAAGGTGAAAACTTTTGGACGAAGTTAAAAAAAAATCCAGCGATTTCGATTTCAACAGTCCACTATTACGATTAAAACGACGACAAATCACGATTAAAAATGTTCATATGTAATTAATTAAAAACTAACGAATTGTTTTTTTTTTTTCATCAATTTGACTCGTTCCTAGTAAACAAAAAACTCGGCGGTAAATATCTTATCAGTTCTTCTCATCCGCTCTACGCCCTTGATTTAAGAACTGTCTGTATACATATAGATACTTTTTTAACTTTCATAATGATTGCAGCTCCTTGTGTAAAACAAAAAGCTTGGCGATTAATCAAAGCGTCGGAGAGTTTATTGCCAGTTCTTCTCTTCCGTTCTACGCCCTTGAATTGGGAACTGGCAGTTAATGTAAAATTAGAAGCATTTAATGTATATTTCTTTTTTGACGTTCATAAGTATACACTGCGTTACCTATATGATTGATTTTGAATTTGAATGTAAAAAGATAGAATAACAAACTGACTACAATTATTTCCAAAATATATAAAAATAATTATTTTGGACATATGTCGAGCTGTGCCAAGCTCCTAAAAAATTGCGCCATTAATATAACTTTAGGCCCTTAACATTTATAATATAATTAGCAATATATTCAACGGACAGTGGAATGTTAGTAATTGAATTACACATTAATTTATCCTTATTATTTTCCAAGCTTAACTTATCACACTTACACTATTCTAGTAGCAATGATACCAAGAGATGTTTGATATAGCAATGACGAACTCCGTTTTATATTTAGTACAAAGCCACAACCGACCAAAAACCCCTGTACAATTCCCCGACACGCAATGCCACTCTTAAATTTTAAAAACATCCTAATCAAACTAGGCTTATGACTACCAAATACACACAATTGCATAATAATTGAGTAAATTCAAAGGCAGCCCACAACCACCCATGGATATTTTCAATAACTATTTAGATTTTGTATAGTTACACATCTATTTATGTAATTTGACATAGAAAGATTATTATTTCTCAATAACATATGCTATTAAATTAAAATTAAATTAATTTACCAATATCATATGGAATAATTTATATGCATAGAATGTTAGGTTTACTTCAACATATTATAAATACTAACCTGTTTTTTGAGATCAGTTAAGTCTCCAGAGAGGTCTAGCTCTAAGTCATCACGTTCAGCAACGCACAGCGCCAGCTTTTTGACAATCACTTTCCGTGGGTCATTGGCGTCTGCAATTGTAATGCAATCCTGATTTACTATACATCCCATAAATGACAATCTTACAAAACTTCAGTTGCTGAACATACAATAAATTTTTTAAAGAAAAAATATTGGAATTAAACTAATTCACAGAAATGTGGGAAATAATTCCAATAGAAACCTTATTTACATGGCCTTAGTAAATAATAATTATATATTTTAATAATATTTTTCAGTTAAAACCTAGAAGTACCTTCCGTGGTTGAAATATGGAAAAAAAACCATATGCACTCATAGTAGCTCCATTTCTAATTCATTACATTTTAAAATATGTTTACAAAACTGTAAATAAATGACATTTAGACATGTGTCACATGACAATAGATTAGATAGTACATAGAGATGTCCTGTACTTGTCACAATTGATAACAAACAATGTTAGACTATACAATTTTCTAGCAAATGTTTTCATTCAAATGGCATTACTTTAAATTTATATTAATCTTAATTGCAGTTACGTTGCATAGTTCTTAATTGATAATGATGGAAAAAATATGAATTCTGATCCTGCAGCTCCTCCTTAATTGATCTCTAATATTTGTCTGACCGAATATCCTACTTTGTTTTAGTAGTTATCTATACCACCAACCCAACACATCAATGCAAATCTAAAATCATCAGTTATATGAAAATATTCATTCCTCAGAGTCAAAGTATGAAAACATTAGGTGTCAGTGTTGCTGAGCCTTGGAGAGGGTGATACTCAGCTTTTGCTCCATCATTACCAAATTACTATGAAGAACATACATTTAAATTAAAAAGAAAGAACAAAAGCACATTAATTAATAACCAAAACCATTTTTAATTCCCAAGATAAGTTTATTACATGAAATAAACTAATACATACTAAATAATACTATGGGATAGAAATGGTAAGTATTACTTACCAACAATAACAGGACCAGCCTGCACCTGTCCTAACAATGCCTCTTTATACTTCCGTAAAGACTCATCTTCCTGGTCAGCAGCCAGGATCTCCTCTATGGTCTTCTCCGGAGGTGGTTTGTAAGAGGATTTGATTTCTTCCTCAGTTTCCTCCTCTGGAGTACGAGCAACATCAGGTTCTCCAGACATGTTAGTTTCTACAATAACAACTTGAGAATAACACGATGTAATACAGATAAAATATTAATAGGGTATGCGTAGAACGAGAAACATCTAATATAATTCTTATTTGCTACATAAAATTATCAATTTTTTTTTAAATAAAAATATAAAGACACAAGTGCTGTCAACTTAACTTACAAAAAGTAATTCAAAAATTAAAAGTAAACAAAACTACTCTTACAATCTCAAATGATTTTCTTCCCTGAGACTGTTCTATTAGATAAAATTTATTACTAACTAAATAATATTTTATAAAGACAATAGATATTACATCATATTTATTATATTGTTCATTCAAAATTTTTAATAATATATTTCCAATGCAAGGACTGAAATTTTTTTTTCTTTCTTTACCCATAGTGAGTTTTTTAGTCATTCCAAACTCTGTTTTTAAAATTATAGGATTTACACACTAAGATTTTACTGAGAATGTGGTAAAAAAGAGTGGCAAATTAATACACAGTTTCTATTAAAATAACTTTAGGATAAAATTTAAAGTTGTAGTTGTCAACTTCTTGCTGTGCGCACACTAACTCTCTTGATAGTCAAACAAGTATTGTGTATGTTATTACTATATAGAAGTCAATGTTCGTGCTAGGTCTCAAATCGTAAGTCTCAACCTGGGATAAGTCTAAGTATGCTTTATAAATTTAAGGTTAAACCATCAAAACTTTGTCTAATAAGAAAAGTAAAGGTCAGATTGATGCTCTGAAAATTGCAAATTGACGATAAATAATGCGAAATAATCAATGCTTCTATTTTATTTTCATAAACCACTATCTATAACTGGAACTACTTCCTCTTATTATGAACCATAAAAGACACATATAACAATTTTACATTTGCATTCAAATAAGTAAGGCATATATTTATGTTAATCAATAACCAATTGTGAAATTCGTGATTCATAATACGATAAAAATCACGACGGCAATGTTGGACTGCACTTTATGGAAACGCCCTTATCTTTCAACGTTAAATATAACCACGAATATTACAATACTGGAGCGCCAGTGATACAAAGATATTAATATCCATCGTGCATGCATTTAACAATAAGAAAAATTATCGGCTTCGTCATTCCAGTGTTAGTATAATCGAAGTGGGAGTCACCCAAGCCGGTAAACTTACCTTAAAAATAAGACGTAAATGCAAAAGCAATATTCACAATATATTTGTAGCACCCGGTTTTTCGCGTCTCTCAAACAACTTTAAATCGAAATAAAATTAATAGGAAAATTACTTAGTTTGTAAAAATCTTAAGATCAAAAATGAATGACTGACGTGCACAACGCTTCCGGTCCGTAGTCGTGTAGTGATGTGATATAAAGTATTATTTCGGAATCGGACTTCAGAGATATCGGAAAATGGAATGCTAAAAAGAATTAATTTATCAAAATTTAAAACAAAACTATGTTTCGCGAACAGATTTAAATTTTTTAAATACACAGACAATTATTTTAAAACTTTTCAATACCAGAGCATCATTACAATATAGTCATATCATTATTAATTTAAATGAAACAACTTACTTTTTTCGGAACCTATTTGAATAAATAATACTGTGCCTATAGTTTATAAATATTTTACTAAGTAATCTCAAATCTGTACCCTCAAATAATTCTTTAGAGGGGACATCACTTCACGAAAACAACGTCCTCTCGATTTATTTATGTCTATGACATTATTGTACTCTATAGATAAGAAGTATTACAGATTGCATAACGAGATCGCAGCTATAGATATCAACCATATCTTTTTTAAATGCCAAAACCAAATATTCATTTTTAAAAGACTACTGTAATAGTGAAATAATGGAAGGTAGTGATCCCTTCCGCCGCCAGTTGTGCGATTTTCTCAAAAACAAAAAGTGTTATAGTTCATTGTATAAATATGTAAAAATACTATGAGGAAGATTTAAGAAAACAAGTGAAACGTTAGAATAACATGTGAATTAGTGACCGAAAATAAGACTTGGCTTAAAGGTTTCGTTACCAAGGCAAAAAAAAAATATTACAGATTACAGACTGGTGAATGAACTCTAGTAGCTGTGGCTATTGTGGTATTGTCAATATAATATAATCTATATATCAAAACAGCTGAAAGTACAAACTTCAATGATCAATCTTTAAATGTTAGATACTAAACGTCATTAATGATTAAACTAATTAACATAGACTTAATAACAATAAACAGCTGTTTTATTTTTTTATTACATAAAATTAAATATTTGGTAAATTACTTGATTTGTATTTATTTTCACCTATAACTTAATAAAAATGCTCGTAAAATTATGCTTGTGAGTATTAAATTACATGAATTAATCGAACAGTTTAACTTTCTAGGTTTTAATGAAATGTTTCTGATTTCTAGAAAATTAAATATATAATCAATACCATAATAAATACTGTCTGCAAACATAATGTAATTCTCCTTGCCCGATTGCCGTTATGTCAGAAAAATAGTCGATATTGCACAACCTCTACTGAGCAAGATGAAGAGAAGGAGCGAGAAATCGAAAGAATAAAAGCCAATGTGAGTACATGCTTAGTCAAATTATTACTAATTAATTAGTATAATATATATAATACAGCCTAACTAATTAGTTTTTGCTCTATTATGTTCACAAAGGTTTGGTATCAATTTCGTGAACATAATATGCCTATGTTGAACTACCTATGGCTGAGTAAAGAAACCTACACAAGATATTTGTATACTACAAAAATATTTTTTTGGTCAAGTGTGTAGGTACAGTGGAATCAAACCGTGTCCATTAGAAGAAGTAGCTTTCTAACATGTCCAAGTTATTATTAATAGAAATTAGATAATTTCATAGCTAATATTTACATTACAGGCTTCTCTAGATGAACCCCCAACAGCCTGTTGTCAATCTGGTTGTGCAAATTGTGTATTTATAGTATGGGCTGAAGCACTTTCTAAAAAAATGGAACATGCTGGACCAGATATTGCAGAAAGAATAGTAAAAATGGTGGATGATCCATCAATGAGAGCATATTTGGAGTTGGAGCTACGTTTAAGAGGTCTTAAGAAATAATGTGATTGTACATAGTGTTAGTTAAGATAGATATTACATAATAGTAATTAGCTAAAGTTTTTATTTTATGTCTTTTCTGAAATAGTTACATGTTGGCAGGTATGTCAGTGTTAAAGCAAGACACTACTAGAATTACACTAAGACTAACACTAATTAAAAGAAATGTATTCTAAAATATACCTTGATATTGAGTTCTAAAGACAATGTGAATTCAATTTAAACAATCTAGCAAATAATAGTTATGTAGGATTAAACATTTTGTTCACCAAATAGTTATCAATGAATTATTATAGATTTTTATACAAAAACTTTATAAGCACTTAAACTTAACATTTGAATATGTGTATAATTTTTTTTGTTGGAAAATTGACACCTGTGAGCTGTTAAAACTGAAATTGTATGTCTTACTGAGTAATGGTTGCTTACATTATTACTAGTACTGTTATTATTGTTATATAAACATATTTGCATATACAAGGAGGTTCTAAACATAATATGTAGGCTGGATATGATAAACACCATATGTTTTATTATAACAAATAATTTTAAACATTCAGTTGTAGACATTTCACTAAATTCTATTTATGAATTGAATACAGTCAAATTTAATGGATATTTAACACATATAGAGTGGGACTTTTTTTTAAATATTGCTTTTACCGCACCAAAGAAAATTATTACTGTAGATTATTTGTTTGTGTAATAATTTTGATAGTCGAATCATAATAAAACTAATATTCAAAAATACACAAAATGCCCAAAATTGGCATAATTTTTTAAACATACCTAAGTAATGTAGAGAATTAGTCAGTATTAACAAAAATATACAAAACAGGTAAATTACTGTCAAAATGATAATAGAATTTAAGCCTTAAACATATAAATATACTGTATAAATTGTATAATGTACAGTGGCAGTTAGAACCAGGCGTATTAGTTACATACTATAATCCATCAATAGGTGGCGCTGTTGTGTATTTAAAACGTGGTATTATGTCAACAGCTAATTCATACATAACCCATCCAAGACTTAAATTTGTCACTCTAGTTTCCCTTCAAAACGTATAAATCTTTCGCCTTTTACTAAAGATTTCCGTGGAGGGGAACATTCAAATGAGTATTACTCAATTTTTGATACCCTTTATAAGGGTTTAAAATTAATATACTAGGATTAGGTCCTTACATATGAAATTGGCGTTATGTATGGGAGGAACAAAAAGTCGAATATTATTAAATATAATATATTTAATTAATCAAAGTATAAACCATTGTTTTCTATGCATCCATTTTGCCATCTCATAGGTAGTTTATTGATCCCTTTACTAAAAAAACCAGTCGGACAGGAATCAATAAAATCTGAGAAGGCGTTTTGGACTGCCCCCCATCAGAATTAAATTTTTTCCCTTGCAAGAAGGTGTCCAAATTTCTAAAAAAATGGTAATCTGTTGGAGCAAGGTCCGGGGAGTACGGAGGATGTCTTAGACATTCCAATTGAAGCTCTTCTAATTTGGTAGCCGTCTGTTGTGCAGTGTGTGGTCTAGCGTTGTCGTGAAGTGGAGCGATTGTCCAGCCTAGGCTGTTTAGCCGCTAGCTTTTCCATCATGGTTTGCAATTGCTGACAGTAGACATCAGCCGTAATAGTATGGCCAGATTTGAGAAAACTGCAATGAACAATACCGGCACTAGTCCACCAAACGCTGACAAGTAACTTTTTTGGGGTTAATTTTCGCTTGGGGCTAGATTTGGCTAGCTGGCCAGGTTCTAACCATTGCGCTGAGCGCTTCCGATTATCGTAAAGAATCCATTTTTCATCACAGGTAATGATTTGGTTTAAAATACCTTCATTATTGTGCCGGTTCAGTAATGTAACGCAGCAGTCGACGCGCGTTCGCCGGTTTGCTTCAGTCAATTAGTGAGGTACCCACCTTTCAAGCTTTTTAATCTTCCCAATTTGCTTCAAGTGAATTAAAACAGTTTTATCACTAACACCGCAGCCTGCAGCTAACTCAGACGTGGTTTGCGGTGGATCCGCTTCCACAATAGTCTTCAATACTTCATTATCAACTTGGGTCTCGGGCCATCCACGGGGCTAGTTCTGCAGGTCGAAATTTCCAGAACGAAAACGTTGGAACCAAAAATGAACCGTGTTTTCTTTTGCAACATGACCGCCATGCACATCATTCACCCTTCGAGTCGTTTCCGCAGCACTAGTGCCACGGCGGAACTCGTACTCGTAAATAATGCGATACTATAAGTTTTCCATTTTGTAAAATGAGTGACTCAAACAGAAAAAAAACAGAAGAAAAACACAAATGAATGACGGTCATCGAAGCACAAATACATGAGTAAATAGCTGTACAAATTTGAATTTGAAATTCCTCACCAAAGAGGAGAACATCGTAATTAAAGTGGCCAGTACGAAATACGCCAATTTCATATGTAAGGACCTAATATAATGTTATATCATATACATTATACTTGCGTTATGCAGTGGTTACAGTGCCGGCTAGCCTGGAGCCTGTAGCAAATTCCACCAAGCGTCCACCGGCCCGTGGTTTGTTTTAGGTTCTCAAGTTTAGGATAGTACCTAACTCTTTCAATATAGACTTCATTAAGCAAATCATGTTCTACATTCAACAAAGTGAGATGATAATGACGTTCTTATTTAAAAAATCTGGCCATTTGAAAGGTACATGTGCTATAGATGCTAGTCTAAAAATATCGATTATTGATTATAATTAAACATTAGAACATTACGGTAAACAGTTAGTAAAATACCTACGATTTAACGTGACGAAAATCGAGTTTTAGATTTTTAAGTGGAGTTGAAGCAGAAGATATATTACGCTCCTATGTAATATTTTTTTATTACGGTTACTGGTACGTTGGAGAGCTGGGCCCGTAGCAGTTGCTACTCCTGCTATATGGCTAATACAGCACTGACTATATAGATACTTTAATTATATTGTTTATTTATGTATTTACTTATTACGAGGAGCGTAGTATGTATATGACGTATCAACTATACTATAGGTGATATGTCGGCGGTCGCTACGTACAAAGCGACGTGTCAAAAATAAATATTTTCAGGAGAGCGTAAATAATGTTTAAATATATCTATAATTAATCTATGCACTGAATTATAAGATTGTATATGATTATATTACCGACGACGACGACGTGAAGGATTTTAAAGTAGTTAAGACTAGCAATTATTGTCTGTGTATGCAACTTGATTTGGATCAACTGCTTTGGAGTAAATTAAATCAACTCCACTTTATCTGTGACAAATGAAGTGATGACCCTTAGTGCCTCTCCAAATAAAATACTCTGCGACTATGGGATAGGATCTAAAGTTAAAGGCGAGTAGGCAAAGTCCGCGACTTGGGTGTTTTGTTCGTTCCCGATCTTTCATTTGCGGAGCATGTTCGAACAATTATAAATGCTGCATTTAGGAGATAGGAGTTTGTCCTGCGAAATTTAGTTGGTCTGTCGGAAACTGCGACTAGGGTGATATATTCATCATTAGTAAGGCCTTGAAACCAACTGAGTCATATGACCCCCTTATTATATTAATATAGGAGAGGCATTATGGGGAAATGATTGAAAGGGTGCAAAGGAAAAGACCTTCCTTTCCTTCCTTAGAAATTTGTATAAAAGAAGGTACAATTTGTTTCCTTACCTCTACCCAACTAAGTTATTGACGGGTGTTTTAGGGAATAATTCATTAGAACTTCGTAGGGATTTAGCTGTAATAAAAATTTGTTTAAGCGTAATTAAAAACGAAACGGAAAGCGCATGCTTGCTTGCTGAGATCATGAGACAACATAACCTTTTTGCTATGCGTTCAGCTCGCACTGTCCAGCGTCAACAAGCTCCCAATCCCCGGTTACTCTCGCTGCTTAATGGGTATTTCGACTCTTCACCATAGAGCGACCTATTTGTGAAGCGTATGGGGGTAATATACTGTGATTTAGAAATGTACTTGGAAAAGATTAGAGGATAGCAGGAGGTTTACTGTCAATTTTGTAAATAACTTCATTGTATTTTAGGTTTATGTTATTTTTAGTTTGAATTTGGCCAACATAAAACCCATGAATGATTGTAAATAAATAAATAAATTAACCATACATGTTGTCATGAAAAATTCGATAGATTACTATTTCTACATTATAAATTTAATATAACCGTGTCGGCCAAGTCCAAAGTTATTTATACGTAGGCGATATCAACTAGTTTTTATTTAAATTTATCTTAAAACGTGTACTTAAGTTAGTATAATGAAAGGTACGACTTGAATATTTTAAGATTACCCTTTAAAGTAAAAAATATACATACTTCTGTATACGTGGTTATTTTTTATTATAGTGCGACTGCCTTAAGGGAATGTAAATAACGACATTTACTGAATTAAAATAATAATCAGCATTATTTTTATTAGTGATATAACATCTTTAAGTAAATCGAATAAATAAATGCGTTTAGTTTTCAATATCTTATCAACTTAATTAAATAGGAACTTAAAATGTAAAATAATGCACTTAATGCTTCTCAATCAATCATAGAAAGTTAACAAAATTAACAATAAAAAATATACATATTATTTTAATTATCTGATGATATAACTAATCTAATTATCATCACAGTTTCATTCAGAATGATAAGTATTATTATTTAATTTATAAACTATTCATTATTTTTCAACATTAAAACATAAATAAAATGAATTCGTTTCTAAGTTATCTAATTAATCATCTTCGTCATCACCCTGGACCTCCTTAGTATGATTAAAGTTTTTATAAAATTCATGATAATTTTGTGGAATTATCATTGTGTCACACAAAGTAATGAAGTCCTTGTACTTTGCTTCAGTTATCGCAATTGGCTGTTTGTATAACTTCTCTGGTATGATCTCTTGTTCTTTCAGTTTTCTTGCTCTTGTGTATTTAAAATTATAGATCACGTTTCTATATCTATCTCCAAAAAAACATATTTAAATTATAAAATGTCTTGAATTTTAACTTCACTTATCTGTAGTATTTAGCCTTCTTCACGTATGTAGCCATTCATCGAAATCTAAAATTAGATCATGATCCACGTCTACGACTGTATAGGATGGGACATTCTGTTTAGCCCAATGAATCAGTGTATATCTTTCATCAGGTATATAAACGATTTTGTTTTTTATTGATCTTTCTATATGCTCATAAACGCTATCTCCCTTGTTTTGAGTATGTACCTTAAGAAACGATGGTCCAAGTCTATCTTTAATTTGTTAATTACAAACAAGTACATAAATACAATACGATTGCGATTCTGGCCTGCGCAGTTGTCTGACCAGAATCTAAAATATTGCCACTTCATTAGCGCCGTTTAGCAATTGTTTCGTCCCACATGTAACAAATAGCTTTTTATATTCCAGCACAAAATTATATACAAATAATTTACTTTTATAATGAAGAACAATGATGTTAGCATGTGGGGCTGTTATTAATCTTCTGATAATCAAAGATAGCTAGTTTTTTGAATGTCAAAATGTAACTAATATTTTAATTTCTCACTATCCAATGGTATGAAACTATAACTAATGAAAAACACTACATGTGTAAGTCAACTTCAAGTAAACAATATAAAATAATTGGAAAGTTGACAGGTTCGAGCTGTTAAAAGCTTTATTGTATGTCTTACTGGGTGATGATTGATAATGATAACATCATTACAGATTACTATTGTTCTTTAACCTATTTTTATATAGGTACAAGGAGGTTATAAACATAATAGGTTGGATATTATGAAAACCATAGGTTTTATTCATTTATTACAAACAACATACATTTTAAACATTCAGTTGTAGACATATCACTTAATTCTACTTATAAAACGAATACAGTCAAATGTAACAGAACTAAAACATGGAGTTAATCTATTTTGTAAATTTTGCAAAGTTTTCGACACCAAAGAAAATTATTACTAAACATTTGTTTGCGTAATTATTTGAATCGTTGAATAATAATAAAAACCGCTAATATTCAACGCTCACAAAAGTATAGCTTCGGTGCCATAAAAATGATACGATACTCTAAATTTGGCATTTTATGTGGATGATTATTTTAATATACCGAGTTAGTCAAGCAAAAAATACAAAACAGGTATATTACCATCAAAACGATTATCGAATTTACGCCTTATATCTATAACTATACTGTATAAATTGTATAATGTATAACATTTAATTAGTTAGGTCCGTGTCTGACGGACGGACAGACTGACTAGGCTAAGGACATTGTCCTGAAATCACAAACATCAAACATTAATTTCTTGTTCGTATAATCGTTTCTCTTATACCTAAATACACGGTAGCCATAGCAGTATTAAGATTATATCGAAATTGTCAAATGATACAAGTTTAAATATAACCAATGTACTTTTTTAATCGCCTAACTTTAAATGGTTTTAATAAGTAAATTCATTGATAAGAAACAACATTAGATAATTTAACTACATATTACCAAGTATATTTTACTAAGAGTGGAACTGTGTTTGTAAATAGGGATTTTATTATATAATCACATTTAATAGCAGAAATTGAGCACAGATTTTGTTTAAATATTGTATATAATGTTTGGTTACTACGTTTATTTACTTACCTACAGAATACATACTTACTTCCTACTTCCTACCAGCCTTGAAAATCCCAATGCGATTGTGGTTTAAAACCACTATTTTCGAATAAAATCAAAATTTGTAACATACATTAAAATCGCATTATCATAACTAAATAAAAAACTCGCTAAGAAAGGTTGCATTTTTGGTTACAGATTCTAGCATTCCAAAAACCGTAAAAAATTTAAGAGGTCTGTAAAAAGACCGTACTTTTGCACTTATAATGTATCATGGTCACTATTTAGCAAATAGATCAGATAAACTGTAAACATTACAAATTAAAATCATCTAAACAATACAAACGTCTCATGGCATTAAGTTTCCTAGTCCTCTCATCGATATCGTCAAACGAACTCACCCTGTCTGTGGCGTTAAAGCTGTTTAAGTCTAAATTGGAGCTGGTCGATACACAAAGGTTCCCTCCACATACGAGAACACATAGATCCGAGGGGCTAGGGGTGTTAGCGTCAGTCGTCACAGAATGTCACGGCTGGGGCTGAATGGTGGTCCTTTTGTGGCACGAAGCAGGAGCAAGCGGGGCGTCCGGGGGACGAAAGGGCAGATCCGGGGCCGAGGGAGCCCCCACATGATAATCTCGCCCGGTCGCGGATGTTGACAGTGGAACGACGGGTGTTCCATAGCCTGTCCTCGTATATCACACTTGACGGACTTTGTGATACGCCTGGGTCTGAAAAATATAATCTTATATTCAGGCTTTGAGTAGGTATTTCTAAGTATATTGGTTTTCGATACTTTATCGATGTTTGAGGATAGATATAATAAAATTAAATTAATAATAGTATCGTCTTTTGTTAAAATAGCTTTTATACATTAAGAAAAACACTTTTTGAACGGATTAAAGCTATGTATTATTTTTTAAACTTATAGTTATTTACATAATTCTAAATTTTAATTTTTTCCGACGTTTCGCGTACTTTTCTTAAATAAATAATTCCTAAAAGATCATTGTCTTTTTCCGTGGCCAATTATTTTCATGAGCCGTTAAAATATTTCTAAAAATTAATATCGCGGCCCTGGATCGAACCTCAAACCTAGAAGCAGGCGTGTTAGTTAGATATTATGCTCAATAGATGGCGCTGTTGTGTATTTAAAACGTGGTATTATGTCAACAGCTAATTCATACATAACCCATCCAAGACTTAAATTTGTCACTCTGGTTTCCCTTCAAAACGTATAAATCTTTCGCCTTTTACTAAAGATTTCCGTGGAGGGGAACACTCAAATGAGTCTTACTCAATTTTTGATACCCTTTACAAGGGTATATAATAAATATTATATATATGAATTTGTATTAATGACACCAATAGTTAATAGTTAACTCTTTGACATTTTATAAAGCACTTGTGGAGTATAAACTATTAATGTACGTTGTACATATTTAGTTAGTACGACTAGGAACTTGGATGATATGTTGAATCACTAGAATGTTCCAATCATAAACTTTCAATTTTCTGCCTCGATATGGTATTAACTATTCTTTTGGTCTAGAGTATTTTATTTAATTTATGTAATATGTTAAAAAGTCACTTACGATATTTATAAACTGGTTGATTCCTTCTCTCATGATCCTCACCTTCCAGCCACCACGTCCTAATATCACCTTTTCCCTGAAAATTAATTGATGGATCCTATAGATAGATTAATTATCATAATTTTTGCGTTTCATGATCGTTTGTGATTGCCAAATGTTCATCATGACCAACAATTTTAATGTTTGACAAATTATGCTTGCATAACAGTCTGTCACTAACAGACAGAGTCGAATGGATTTTGAAACTAAGTGAGACCATTTCGACTGAACTGTCTAAAATTAATGCACTATGTTTTGATTAATTGCTATGAAAACCTAGAGAATGCTGTTAGAATCTGTATTTTTTAAAATATTATAATACGAAACACCGACCAACTTACTTTAATATTAATAACTCCTCTTTCTTTCAACTTGTATCCGCCATGCTGCTTCAAAAGCTGATAGGTCGCATCACTGATATGGATCCTCTGCGGCTCCCCCGTCGACTCTAATCTTGCGGCTGTGTTCACTGTGTCCCCGAACAGGCAGTATCGAGGCATTTTAGTTCCAACAACACCTGCTGCGCACTGACCACTATGTATACCTGTTAAATGAGAAAGTCAACTATACTGCTGAAAATATCTTTAAAAGCAACCCTAGGTCTTATCCTTATATTTCTGTATTTGTTTCTTGATGTTTTTAGGTAATGGTAACAGGATACGTTACAATTCTTTTTTTTAGTGGTCTAGTTTTTGTATGGTATAACTGTAACTTAAATTTTTAGAAACTTATACTAACACAACTAATACTAATATTAAGGTATGTAAACTAACCACTTGTTGTATGGATCAATTAATAAAGCTTTAATAATAATAATAAAACAGAATACGTGTTCGCGTTTGATAAGCGGCGGTATAGCGAAAAATCTATTTGCCCGAGTTGGATGTAGGCTTTCAGCGTGCGCCTCTCGATTCTGAGGCTGAACAGTCCTGATTCGAAAGGCGTTTGCTGAAAGCTAACACCCAACCCGGCCATGAATTTGACTGGCGTTTCTTTGTGTTTGTTACCTATATTGTTGTTTTAAATTGGTGTTCAAATAAATGAAATTTAAAATGATCTTGGAAAAGTGTCAATTTTGAATTTAACAAATGGTAACCATGGTTTATAACTCAATATCTTTCCTGCATGTACTTGATATGAAAATTCTTAAAATACAAATTAGACCCTGCTTTGTTTTCGTTTTGTGGTTTTAGCATAAAATAATTTGTGTAAGTACATGCTCCTACTCCACCATGCCCTGCTGATAGAGGTTAAACGTTTAGTTTACTTACTGTTATCGTTGCAGGTTACAAACATTCTGTAAATAAATTCATGGCGATTTGAGAACTGACAATAAATTTAGAAATATTTTTTTAATAAAAATAATAATAATCAGGCATTACAACCTTTTTTTTTAGATCTTGGCCACAGATTTCTGTATGAGTTTCATGATCATTTTTCAATCCCATGCAAGCAAGTAATCAGCCTCCTGTGTCGCCGTCAACTTTTTGTTACTAAGGCAAGCCGATTTCCTCACAAAGTTTTCCTTCACTGATTGAGCGAATGTTAAAATATGCACAAAAAAAGAAAGTTTATTGGTGCCGGGGATCGAACCTATGACCCCTAAATGAGAATTGTCACGTCACGTCGCGAGTTATCTACATGAATACTTAATATTAATCTTATTAATCTGGAGTATGATTTATTAGAATAACAGTATTCATTACAAAAAACTCAAGTCCATTGTCGATTGTTTATCGAAGCTGAATCGGAATTGTTTTCGTAAAATTAGGATATGTGATCTTTTACAAACACCCGTCTATCTAAATACAATTTATCGAAAAGTGTTTTGTTTATTTTATTTATAGAACAGGGTGCCAACGGAAGGAGTTTCACCTAATACTAAGTAACACCGCCACCCATATACACACACATTGCCAGGGGCCCGCAATTATACCGTTTCGCTGAAATCCAATCGCAAAGTAAACGGTAAATGGTAAATACGACATGGGATAATCTATGTTTAAGTAAAGAAAACAATCAAAATAAAAGAATTAAATCAGATAATGTGTTTTTATATGTTATAGGAGGCAAACGAGCAGGAGACTCACCTGATGTTGTCATACTGCCGCCCATGGACACTCACATTGTCAGAAGTACATCGCCGGCGCTGGTATTGGATTGGTACGCTCTTTTCTTGAAGATAAAGCTTTTGCGAGATTTCACTTTTTTGTGTAAAATTTGGAATTATATTCGTATTAAATTGCCATAGATTAACAGCAACTATTGATATATACTTGTTCCGTTCCATTTCACGAAAACAACGGGGTTTTAGTTTTCATAAACTTCAAATTTATGTTGTAATAAAATCTGTTATTCTAATAAGACAAAACGATACTCTAAGTCTCATTTATATAGATAATTCATCACGAGAATCACTTTAAAATGAGAAATAGTACACTATTCTCGTAGAAGATTTCGCTTTAGTATTAAAATTCAAACTGAAAATAAAAACATAGTATTGTTATATATAGAATTCTGAGATCTGTTCTAAGTAGAAAAACTTTAACAATAATAAAAATATTTGTTTACGTAACTTAATTTGTATTCAGTTATATATAGTTAAGTATATAGTTAAGTCTCGACTCTGTAATGGTAAGCTGTTAGGTATACAACTTCCCTCACTAAATGATTCTCTTAGTTTTTCTAAGGAAATAAATAATTGTAAAATTATGATAATAGCACACGTCAGGCAAAGATTTAATATGATACTCATTTGTTTCTGGTGTGCCCGGAGAGTACTAAATAGTCTCGACAACTTGGTAATGGTAGGGAGGAGTGATGGCACGAGAAGTCAGGGTCGACTTTTTCTTTACCGACCAGGTAAAGACAATTATGGGTCTCAACTTATGCACTGAGACAAGCTGAGCATGGGCCGAGGAGGGGAGACAAGACACGACCTTATCTCAAGTAATTAAGTTTGCAAAGAAGATTCTGTTATGTAATCAATATATTATCTTTAAGGTAATTCGATTTTGTTAATAAAGGCTGAGAGGTGTTGGTGTAAAGAAAGGAAGGAAAATTTAATTCAGTAACTAAGACATTACTCGATTTATGTAACCTAACATTAGTTTAATGTTTTAAATGTAGCAATCATTACACACTTGAAGCTAAAATGAGCCCTTTAATTTTTTCCACACTCATTAAATGCACTATAACATTCTCGTTTCCGACAATATCCAATAGGTCGACTACACTATGGAAGTGTTACTTAGATTTATAAATCCATAAATAAGTCAAGTTAGTGTTTTGTTAATCCAGCGTCGAAACCTAACTAACTTTATGTTAGTTATAAGATCATGTTGTAAACAATTAAAGGCAGTCGACACCCAGCTTCGAATACAGAGTTTCATTTATTTGAACATCCTTCCAACAATTGCCACCGAACGTAACTCTCCATTACATTAATTTAAGTTTTCATTTCAGTGTATTTATTTCTGCTTGAAATCAAATATCTAGTTTACTTTGCACTCTGTATTAATATATAATTAATCGATATCCATCAAGGCTCCATCCCTCCTAGATTATTATGTTAACAGTTTTAAAAACAGTATATTTGTTAATATATCGTTTGAGATCTATTTATTTATTTATTTGGAAACAAGACAGATACATACCAAACAAAACATGACAGCACAAAATTCATTAAACTGGACAACCTCTAACATACCAGTAGCTATAATAAAGAAGAAAGATACAAGGATTATTAAGGACATTAACAGTTGTTTTAAATTATGTTTAAAAACCTAAATGGCCATTTGGCTTACGTCTCTGTGTTTTATTTGTATAATTATACATACAAATACACATTGTAATGTATTGTACAACGAATTGCAAAATACAAAAATTGTACGAAATGCAAATAAAAGTATAGTAAACTCTGCGTTATTGCAAATTCTTCTCTTCCGTTCTACACCCTCATTTATATATCAGTAAATGTAAGTTTAGACATTTTTTACACGTTTATTAGTTAAAAAAGTTAAAAACTTACCTGTTACAGGAATGTTTTGGTTAAATTAATGATGCTATTATTTAGTTAGCCCGAAAAGGAAGTCAGTCAGTTTCTGTGGACACCACGTGAAGACACCAACACTGACTTGAGTGTGATGTGGTACTTCATACATACCAATTCTTATACGCAGTTTAGCTGTGGGCAGGCCGTTGATCTTAATGTTCGGTATTGCATCCAACATATGAAGAGCCAAAGATGCGACCTCTGCTGCGTGACGCGAACAATGATCTGGTAGACCTCCCACCACCATATAAGCGTCGCCGATTGTCTCAACCTTAAAAAAATATGATCTTAAATTGAGATCCATTTTCAAAGCGAATTCCCATTGCCTTACAATTACATAAATTAGAAAAACAATTACGATTCAGGCTTCAATGTTTTGTACGCGGTTTCAAGATTACGATATTAACGCTACGGATATTGAGAAAACTAGATCAAAATTGTATACAAAACGTCCGGATTTCTTAAATACGGTTACACAGTACAGTGAATGTCTGTCTGTACAGTCTTCATCTGAATGAATATTTTTGACGTTACAACGTTAATGTGACGGTAAAACGTGACATGATTCTTACGCGTCTCTCGCACCCTGAATATTATTGTATATGAGACGGATATATTTAGTTGCACATTGGCTGAATTTACAAGGATTACAATATTTATAATTTATGTATATGTTACCGGAAATGTATGTAATCCGTCATTATATACATTTCGTCGGAATTGTATATAATTCCTACAATCGCACGGAAATGTGTAAACAAATTATATTAGACACATTTCCTAGAAAATCTATACATTGTCTAAATAGCAATTGGAAAAGTACGAATTGCAGTTCGAGGATGTGGTGATACCCGAAATATTATAGGTGTAGCAAAAACCGATGATGAGCTTTATCAAATTGGTACCAAGAACGAAACCTTAAACAATTATATTCTCGATCTCAGATTAATGTGTGTCGAAGAATTCTTCTTGATGCAGAGGATGTATCGAGTACGGAGATAGCACTACGGTCAGTTGCTAACCTACAATCCACTGGAACCGGCCAGGAATTTAAAAAGTGCCTTTGCAAGAAAAAACTGTACTGTGCAAGATGTCTGTGTAATAAAAATAAATTATTGTGTACTTCCAAGTGCCATTCCGGCTTATCCTGCAAAAATAAATAGCCGACTTGTTTAAATTTAACATAATATAATAATACAACTTACCTACTTTAATATTGTGACAGTTACAATTACTTAAATAACATACTGACTACTTAGTTTGACTTTAAAATAGATTAAATTAACTCTCTGATTTAACTATTTTACTGCGACATATATATTACATCTTGTACTGTTATTTATAGTTATATTGGCATAGCCCATATTTTGTTTAACAGCTACGTGAATTAAGTATTCAAAAAACGTAACCGTTAATGCACATTCATTGTACTACGCTTTGTACACGTCTTATCAATTTTACGTGAAAAATTACCCCTAAAAGTGTCAGGCAATATGGCAACGCAAATATCTTAGATTTAAAAATGGCAATTTCGAGGAAAATGTATTTGATAAATGCTGTCAGGACTGTAAAATCTTATAAGAAATTCATTTATTCTAATCCAATTCCAATGTATGAGTTAATGTATATAAAACTGTACATATATACATATATATATACCCTTTTGTAAATGTTTGAACCTTTTTGTAAATCAAACTCATACTTAAACTCGAACTTTGTTCATATTACAAGTGTAATAAGTATGAACGTCAACAGAAAAGATGTTAAATTAATTCTAAATTTACAATTACTACCAGTTCGCAAGTCAAGGGCGAAGAGCGGGCACAAAACTGTCCGCCACTCTTTTTATTCCCCATATTTTGAATCATATAAAGTGTTTGAAATTGATAATTAATCCCAAGGATTAGGATTATTTAAATAATCGTCAAATTTATAAAAGGCTTTATTGATTAATTTACGTTTAACGAGAGTTTTGAATTTATTTAGTGATAATTCCCTAATTTATTGTTAAAACTAATATTATTTCCAGTGGTTTTTCTTATGTATTCCATCTTTGACTGTATTTTTGTTATTTGTTTTTATATACAATTTTTGTTAACTGAAGGATTACTACTGTAATAAATAAATGACATTCGCGTGTTATTTTTCGCGCCAAGTTTTCAAAATCCGTGCCAAATAGCAATCATGTAATAACAAATATAACAACCTTGTTTATCATGCTCTTAATGAGGGTTAAGTTTTCATTTGGTTACGGTTATTATTGTTATTTATCTTTTTAGTATTATTTATTATTAATTTTTTTTATTGTATTTGTTTATCTTAATTTTCTCCTTTGATTGAGGTGTATGTGTGTTAAATTTGTGATGTCATAGTTTCTTGTATTTTTTAGGCATACACATTGTTTCAGTAATAAATGTATTGATCTGTACAATCAATTTAAATAATCACACTAGAGTTTAAAAGACCGGCAACGCACTCGCGAGCATTCAGAAGGTTCATGGGCGGCGGTATCACGTAACATCAGATGAGCCACCTGCCCTTTTGCCTCCTGTAACTTATAATATATATTACACAATATTTTTAATATAAAAAATTAATCGTTCTCTTTAGAAAACATTTAACAAAATTATAGAAGTGTTTGTAAATGTGTTTTCTGATCTAATTTTCCAACAACCGCCAATATCCAAACGTGATCGAAAAATACTTTTATTGACTTCATAAACTAATATAAATTTATATAATTGAGAGAAAACATTTTCATCCAATACGGTATGTATAAGAATATCGTTATTATTCTAGTTCAACTGAATATAACATACATTACGCGTGGGAAATCGCTAGTAGGTACATAGCCCTCCCAACTAATTATCGAAAATAAATCTAAATACTATTTCTCTCTTAAATCGGCAGGACGATGAGCCTTTCACTTGATTTGGCTTGTGAACGACTACGTAATCTTGAATTCTGTGTTAACTACATCATGTTACCTGTATCGCTCTCAAAGGTAACTATATTGAATAACCAAATCAAATTATATAGAAGAAGTAAAGTTTTCTATGTTAGCTGCGAACTTTTCAGCCCAACTGTTAATACAAACAACATTTGGGTTAATAATGCAGTCCTAAGTCAACATAATATATTATCCAGAGGGGTTTATATGTTATTTTATGGACATTTAAAACATTTAATAATAATAACATTGATTATTATACGCTACAACCTAGGCTACTAGTCTGGCCATAAATAGTGTTACATACAAACTTTTTTTTTTATTCAACTTTTTAATTATTTTGAATTTGGATCTCATATATTAGTTTAAATCTTCTTCCGTTTTTGCTACATTTCTCACATTTTTTCGTATTCATTATCAAATTACAATATGGAATGGGGTGTTAAAGAAAATAGGCAGACCAGACACTTCAAAAGCTTGGTATAAGCGGTATGTTCGTATCTTTCTATCAACAGTTACAACAACACTCATTCAAGCCAAAATTCGTCGAAACTCTACAAGGAAGCAAAAAATCTTATCGCGAGAAATGAAGATTACCGCTAGGACTTTGTAGCATATTATAAAACAAGACCTGAAGCTCGGTGTCTATCTTCGATACACGGGACATGCTCTAAATCAATAATTAAAATTCAAGAGAGTGGATCGATCAAAACGCCTTCTGTCGCGATACGCAGGTGAAAAACACAGAAATAACCTCTTTACCGATGAAAAAAATTTCACGAATTTCACAATACACAAAGTGTATCAAGATATAGTTTTGGAGCATGTTGTGAAACCTCTCAGCAATACACTTTTCAAAAATATGCCGTGGCGAAATTTCTCTTCAACAGTGCGAAAATCCATAGATTCGTGGCCAAACAGATTACCCTAATCAAACATATATATATATTTTTAATAATATTATATCACTTCGTTAAAAAAATCATTTGTAACAGAACTTTTGACTGTACTAGGTGTAGGTCAACGTTAAATCGATTATGGAAAATGTTAGTTATGTTTTTTTTCTTTTATCTATTCTGTTATTTATTTTTTATTAGTATAGTTAATAACTTAAAGATGTCACGTGGAACATGGTGTAATGGTCGCAGCTTCTTACAAACATTTTGTAACGTGGCGATTAAAAAGAGTGGCGGAGAGTTTATTGCCAGTTGTTCTCGTCCGTTCTATGTCCTTGATTTGAGAACTGGCAGTAAATGTAAAATTAGAAACATCTCTTTATTGACGTAAGTGTACATTGTGTTACCTAAATGAATAAATGATTTTGAATTTGATTATATATGAATTTGTCTATCCATTGTAAAGAATAATAAAAACTAGTTCCTACAAAAATTAATAAATTCCTAGAATCGGCCATTCAATTGTCATGTTCCGAGGATTGAACGATTGAATTTTGTAATTTAACGCGGAATTGTATGTGTATTTGTACATTTGTTCCAATTACAGCTCTATCTGATTTATAAATTGCCTGTGCAAGCTCATCTTTACGATACAAAATGATAATCTGTAAATTTTGTACAATATAAGACAGACTCTGTTCTTACCTTATATACATTGTAGTATGATATAACTGAGTCACAACATGTGTACAGCTCGTTGAGGATTTCCACAACCTGAAATGATATTAATATGTATCACATATATATGTCTTAGCCAACTAGTCTTATTACGTATCTTATTTGTTGATTTATTAGAAATCTTACAGTTAACATACATATTACAAAACAAATATACAAATTTAAAACAGATTATTGGTTATACAATGGTTCATACTTTGATTAATTAAATATTTTATATTTTAAAATATTCGAATTTTTGTTCCTTCCATACAAAACGCCAATTTCATATGTAAGGAGCTAATATATGACACACAAAACATAAGTAAGTACATTAATAGACAAAAAATAACTGAAATTTAACATTTAACAAACGACATTTAAGACTAAATATTTAAGACTAAAAAACTAGATTGTTACGGCTAAACAAAGTCAAACTCTTCCCGGCTCTTCAAATATTTCCTCACATCCTCTTTGGTGATGTCGAAAATATCAATATCCTCATAATTGGATAAAACTCTAAACATTGGCGGATTATGCAGGTAATTCGTGTTGGAGGCACATGGGACAACTACTCACATCTTGTCGCGTACAGATATCGGCAAACTTCTTGAGCATTAAACAAGGGAGTGGGGGAAAGTTTGCGCATCGTACACAGCGCGGGACAAAAACGTCAACTGATTTATCAATCACGCGATTGACACGTCACCTAGTGCAGCTTGCTAATACTACATATACTATACACATGACCCAGTGGCTGACAGCTGTAGCAGATTTAGTAGATTATATTTTAATTTGAATTCTCAATTATTGATACTTTATTTGGTTGTCTTCATTTCGGATTCAACGGATTCGAAACGTTAAGCTTGATTTGCCGTTGGACTACGGTGGCAGATACCGAGAAAATTCTATGACATCGCAATGAGGTAGAAAGGGTACTGTTAGTTCTAAAGCGAGTAAAATACCAGAGACGGTGACGTAATCTTCATTCACTTTACAGAGTGTTTATTAGACTTTGTATTTGCAAAGAAACTAAGTCTAATGTTAAGGCGTTCGTATAAACTATGCTGCATTTTCTGATCTTTATGAAGATATATTTTTATCTACAGACAGATGGAGATGGTTATTAATCTCACTTGTCAAGGTTATTTTTCTTTATATGTGATCATTATTCGGCTTTTTTATTAACCACTAAGCCATATGTGCTTGCAAGCACGTTTGGCTTAGCTTAGCTAGAAAAAGACAATTAATTTTGTTTAGACAAATATAGACGTGAAACAAAACAAAATACAAAGTTCGACGTACAGTATTCGGGAAATTTAAAAATACGTATAAAGTAATTGTTTTGAACTTTTCCTTCTCTTTATTTGCGTAGGTCGTTTACATTATTTATTTATAAAGTTTATTTTCGAAACAATTATTAATGAATTATCTGTGTCTAAAACGTTCGTATAATATTGTTGCGCTAAATCGGTCTCAGTCAAAGAAAGATGACAATTATCGGTTTTGACTTTGACACATGAACCGGAAACCACACAGTCGTTTTGGTCCTTCTTCGAGCCGTATATCATCTTTTTCAATGTATTTGCTTAGACTAAATTGCCGATTGGCAATTTCTTACCTGTGCACCTACAAATTAATGTATTTATAAATTAAGTATTATCCGTATTACGTATTTGATAATAAATTCTGCTTGAATTGGTGAGAATGATCATGCGTAATTTGTATCTACCTACATCTATTTTTTATAAAAATTGTTTCACAGTTAACGTTTGTAATAAATATGTTTATTACAAACGTTACAATACAATAAAACGGTACAATTTAATTGTATTGTTAATACTTTTATAAAGTTAAGTTTGAAATAATAATAATTATTTGTGGATAATATGGATAAAAGAATAAAAACAAAGGCCGGTGGATGTTTACCAAACGATGAATGCACGCAATCTGTTCCAAGTTCCATATTAATATTGCAAGCACGACAAAATTGGTATTTCTCTGAAATTCAATCATTGTACGATTTGACGTTAAACAATAACAATAAGGAATACGAAAAAAGCAAGCATTTCGTAGAATTTAATGAGTTAGCATCTCAATTAAGTATAAATATTATGTTATGTGTGTTTATTATAATTATGTCTATTGACAACAGCAATAAGTAACTAAGTAACATTTCTGAAACTCGTACTTAACTTCGTAGAGATTCGACACCATTAATAATAACGATAACAATGATAGTAATCATTCTATTAAAATTAATGAATCAAAATAAATGTTATAATCTTAGTAGGAATTAGGTAAAATGAAATAATTGTATTATTTGTATTCATGTCTATGATAATAAAAACCTTTTGTTAAACTTTATCTAATTTAACCTTGTTTAACCAATTTCTGTAATGTTGCATATAGTAAATCATTCTTCAAAAAATAAGGTCATAAAGAAGTTTCACTCCTTACGTGTGTACTAGTACACGCACACATGTCTTTTTATTTTAAAGACACGCGACAGCCGAACCAGCGCATAGTATTTTACCGAGGGAAGGGAGCATCCTGGATTTAGCTTCTGGATACCCAGGCCCACAGAGTGGTAGAATAATCACTAGGCGCGCGACACAATTTGTTACCTGTATAATGGCCGTGCACCAATTAACGTCTAATGTAATCAATAAATCTTTGCATTAATAATTGTCCACAAGGTGAAATTGCCACGTGATCCAACCACAGACAGCGTGTGCCAGACTGATTCAAATGCTATCAAGAAAACATACAAAACCTGTAACAGCAAGAGTTGTTTACTTCTTTGAATTTTATGTTCAAGCGCAACAAAAATTAACAGGAATAGGATCAAATATTTTAAGCTTTATATGGAGTTTTTATTCAAATATCGTTATTTGAATCAGTGTTGCGTCTAATTTTTAAGCCTGATTTGTGGAGCGCCCGGTGATTTATTTTTATGCGGTTGATTTTAAACCTATTTTGTTTGTTTAAATTAAAGAATATAATGTTTAAGCATAAATAACTTTATTTTAGTAAATACCGTGTATGGAGCTTAATTCCAAGTCTTCGTTAATGCTGTCTTCGCCGTATTCTGGGCATCTACTGGGCCGAGAAGATCTCTAACAAGCAACTTTGGGAGCTCTGCCGAGAACACCCAGCCAGTAGATCAAACGACGCAAATGGAATTGGATAGGCCATACACTCCGATAGGATCCCAATCATATTCCCAAGCAGGCGCTTGATTGGAATTCGCAAGGAAACAGGAAGCGAGGCCGACCCAAACAAAACTTGATTGTTCTTTCTAAGTGCCCATTTAACTGATGAAACCTGCATGCGCCCAAAAATGGACAGTGTGTGTCAGGTACAAAATGATGAACACTTACTTCCCTTACCTTTAAAAAAATAAATGACCATGAAACAGATACAGAAAGCTGCATCCCCGACCTAAACGTTTGTAGCGCCATTTGTATTTTTTGTCACTCTAACCGCCAGCTTTCCGCCAGCAGCATGCTGGCGGAAAGCCCTTGCATGTCATTGCAATGTACTGCATATGCCCTTTTTACTAATAGAATAAATAGGACAATATTATAACTAACACAATAATAACCATATTGACTTGTATGATTTAATAAATAAATTATTATTATTTAATTTAATTCAATGTACTGTTTTAAACTTGAGATTGACAATTGCTATTTCACAGTACAGAGTTTCTTAATGATACCGGCAAACTTATTAAGCATTAAACAATGGAGTGTTTCACTCCACACGTTTGTGTCCCGGGACACAAACGTTAACCGATTTACCAATCACGCGATCGACACGTCACTCTCCCAGCCCCTCCCAGTGATACCTAAAATTCGCTTCGTCTGGACATTTGTTCAAGATGTTTGCCGGTATTATACTTAGTATAACTTTTTAATAGTTTAATGTAACTAAAAAATAAGCGTTTGATTGAAACATAAATAATTACTTTTGTTAGTTTTGTTCTTAGTTATTGGATTAGGTATGTTTTAAATAACGACAAGTAGAGGCGTTTAAAAGTTAAAATTTTTATGTAGGTGTACTAAAAAAATTCAAAGCTATTCAGCTATAGATTATCAAATGGTTTTCCGCATACTATTGTAAGTATATTGAATTGTTAACCTGTATCGAACTAACTGCGAACAATCTCTGAATCTGACCTAATTTCTGATGAAATACCTTTCTGTGAATTAATTAAAATTAGTTTCGATTGTTGCAGATGACAGACAAGGAAAACCAGTAAAAAAATGTCTTCTTCATAATGAATGTTAGGACATGTCCACTCTGTAACTCTCAATAACTTAATATCCGTAGCACTAATGTTCCCATGGGACGCGGTACCAAAACTTGCTGTCGATATTGGAATCAGCCAAATAATTATAGTCGAAACGTTCTGATATATAATCAAACTAAAATGTTGTTGTTGTTATGTATATTTTATATAAACAAACAAAAAAGTGGGTACCTGGAAGCAATAAGGCCGCTAGTTAAACGTATAATCCAGAGTTGTGAGTTCAAGTAATAATGAACGTAATAAAAACTGACACTTCTATGAAGTGGACACGAGGAAACTGGTATGTCTTACTACTTACACCCAAAAATCAAAGGCATCGGAAGCACTATCTAGTTGATAAAAGGGCCTGGGACTAGTGCTATTTTGTATGATGTTTTGCTATTTTAAAAGAGTACCGAGAGTGCTTTACGCCGGCTTTTTCTCTCGGCCTACACCCTCTGTCTTCTTTGCCCATGAGTAGGGATGTCTGCTATACAAATTTAATGACGTGGAATAAGTGATACCTGTATCTTATGTTCTATAATAAACATATTTTTTTACACTAATCACATTAACACAGTACAGTAAAACAAAATTAAGCCAAATTTATGTACAATACATAATTTAAAAACTAAATCCTCCTTTTCACTGACTTATGTCAATTGTATTGTTTCTGCAACGAAGTGTTAATAAATAAAACGTATAGTAGAAAAAGTATTTCAATCGATACCAATTGAATACCAGTGAATTAATATTATTTTCGTTCAGTCAAAATTTAACTTCTTGGGAATTCAAAGAGTTTCATTACATTTATATTATGATAGAAGAGAATATTAAGTCTTTCATCGTATTAAATAAAATCTATACTTAGCGATTTTAATATCTAAATAGCTTTAAGTCAACTAGCAGGTAAGACAAATCACGCACAGTTGCACAAACATAATTAGGTTCGTCTTTGAGTTTTATCCCAAATTTCTATTAAAATCTACGAAGAAATTTATATACGATAATAATAAACCGTAACTCAAACCTAGGCCAAGTTATTTCACATCGCAGATGCAAAAGCATACAAATGATTAATTATAAGCATTATACTGGTATCAGCTAAATCTGTACAAGTGCATTTTGCTCACTTAGACTTTCTTAGTTTTATAAGCGTGGCGATATCCTTATACGTCGGAGTTAGCCAGATGTAGGCACTTTCTTCAACTGTTACATTGCATTAATTTGTTTCATAGCAATTAACATTTCATTATTTTTCTTATTCTATTGATAATCACCCAGATGACCCGGAAACAATATACTGTTTTTTAGATGACGGAGAAGATAATAAAAAGACATAAAACTTGTCAATAATTTATGTATTGTAATTCTCATTGCAGGTACTCCCTCACGTATTATAATTAGCATAAATTATGATGTCATTGAATCTTTTGGATGCTAATCAGTATGAGATACGTCTTTTTCCACCCCCAAAGTCCTTTACTATACGATTATGTCTCCTAAGTAATACAATCCTCCCATTCCTTCTTTCTTCATTTAATTACTTGTTACAATAAAAATAAATAAACTTAAGTGGAAATGGGCGGAGCACATGTCATGACAATTTTCAAGGTATTTAGACTAAATTAAGGAAACAGTATTATGGCAGAGAGTAGCATAGTCCAGACAAGAGTGGCGGGGTTTAGAGGAGGCATTTACCAAAAAATTATCATATCGAAATATAAATGTGTTTAAGTGTTAAAGTATATAAAAGGCTATTATTATTATTTCATTAATATATTTTAGTTTAACATTAATTCTATATGTTAGAGGAATAATTAATATATTATAATATTAATGATATTCTCTGAAATTGCATGATCTATATATATATATATCGCAGCCAACTAAATTAATCAGCCGTTCAGTAGCCTAGTCTACTAAACAACGCCGTTCAACTAGCGGACTGAATAATATACTTGATATTAGAACTTAATAAAGTTCGTTATTGATTAATTCTTATATCAAAGTAAAATTGAAAGAACTTTTCCATTACCTTAATCTTAGTTATTTTATAAAGTTAAATAATTTGTCGCAGAATTCTGTTCTGTTACGTTATAAATTCTTCGGAATATTAAATTTATTTTAGCGAAAGCGAAAAACATCGCCGCGAGAAAACGGAATTTAATTGATTGTTGAATTTCGTAAAGGAATGTAATCTCGGTAAAGGAAAAGAATGCTAGCACATGCTATGAGTGTAAAAACGCTGAAACTAGTGTAATAATTTAAATTCAAATCTTATTTCAAAGAAGTCATGAAAGCAAAATGTTATAAATAAAAACATGTGTGCAATTCACATAATGCCAGGATTGATATTAAACTTATAAATTAAAATTAGATGAAATGAAAAAGAGACACACATAAATTCATAAGATTTAACGTGTGAGAAAACGAGATAGGTATATAAACTTTAAATTAGTGTAGTAAGAAGTTTTCACTCCAAAAAGTTTATATAATTAATGATAATTGATTTAAAGAAAACACTTTTTTACCGGATTGTATGTATTATTATAAAATTTAATTATGGAAACATAATATCCAAATTAAAATCTCAAGACGAACAATCCGCGAAAATATAGGTGTGAGTAATTTCTGCAAAAACCAGTCATCTTTTAGTCCATATCAACTAAAAGTTAGTTAATATAACCGATAGTTTTTATACGCCGGCTTTTTCTCTCGGCCTACACCCTTTGTCTGTTTTGCCGATGAGTAGGGATGTCTGCCTATTTAAATTTAATGACGTGAAATAAGTGATACTTGTATCTTATGTTGAATAATAAACATCTTTTTATTTTATGTAAATAAAATTGATCAATTTCATCTAATTTTATAATTGAACTACTTGCTTGACTATATATATTAAATTTTTTGCACCTCTATGTTTGTTCAGAAAATGATCAAATACATCTTTCTCTTATTCATATCATTTTCTCACACGTTAAATCTTATAAATGTAAGTGTCTGTCTCTTTTTACTGTCGCCTTTTGTTTCAACGACTTTCAAAACACACCATGCTAAAGAAGTTTTTTCTTTAATATATAGATAGTATGTATATTTCTGTCCTATTCTTTGCCGGCATCATCCTACACATTTTTGTATTTGTATCCTGTCGTTTTTCAGTTGCATCCAGTTTGAAATCACAACGATTCTAAAGTAGGTTCACTTCAAAAAACAATTGCTACTCATCACTTTTAATTGGACATTCCTACTAGACTATCATACATACATATTATCCAATTCCAACAACTAAAGATAATACCTGAATGGGCGTGTTCGTAGCAGCCAGCCTTGTGAACCCGACAATATCACTGAAGTATATTGTAACACATTCGTAGCTCTCTGCCTGAACTGGTTCGCCTCGTTTGAGTGCCTCCGCAACTGCCCTGTTAAACCATAACATCATTGAAACACAGATAACACTTATGGATATTAAAATATTAGCCAGATTTTTTGTGAAGGTATTAAATGTGTTTTAGCCCCCAAACAAGTCTTCCTAAGGGCAAGATTATCCTCCGGTAAAAAGAACGATGTCGCACTTACAATAAATAGTTATAATACCAGCTTAATAGCGGTTTCAGTGCCGGGATCAGCCAGCTATTCAAACTGTCAGGTTGATATGACGCCATTTTGTTTTTGTCTACTTTATCAACAAGAACGTATTATTAGTACTGATTAAACATTAAAAATACAAGAAACACAAAAAAACCTTAGTGTCGAAGGCACCACATACACATTTCTTTATTAAGATTTTAAAAATACATGCAATACATAATATTAAACGAAAACTTTACAACAAACAGAGAAAATACCTTTAAATATGTTACACATTACAATTAACTTAAATTTATACAGCCAATCAGACGCCAGGTTAGCCAAATTATACCTTTACACTTAGATATGAAATTCTCGCGTGTTGTTTTGAGATTATCTGTATTCAGTATTTATGCGGAGTCCATGTTTTTTTATACAACCGGGAGCAAACTGGCAAGAGGCTCATCTGATGTAAAGTGGTACGGCCGCCCATGGGCACTCAATGCCAGAGGGCTCGCGAGCGCGTTGCCGGCCTCTAAGAATTCGTATGCTCTTATCTAGTAGGACCCTAAGTTGAATTTGTTCGGAAATACTTCAGTAGGCATTTGGTTCCACATAGTGGTGGTGCGCGGCAAAACTGCCTTAAAAAAAGCTCTGTTTGAGAACAACGGACGTCGAGGTGATACGGGTGGAATTTCATATTCTGCCTCGACGTCCGATGATGAAACTCAGCTGCAGGTCTCTACACCTAACCAAAGGTCTTTCGAATTTCAGGTAATGCAGTTGACATCAAATCGATATATATATATATATATATATATATATATGTTTTGCTACAGTAAAAAGAGGTAACACGACTTAATCTCTCGCCTGGATTTCCAGACTCGGGGGTCAAATTAATTCAATATAATTAGTATCATTATTATTTTCTTATATAGCCAAGTTCACATTTCAATGTCATTGCTTGTGGAGGCGTCCATGCGTCGCGTCGCAAAATATAGCGAGGAGAACGATGACTGGCTATGCGTCATACTAACGGGTGCTACTTGTGGTGACTGGTCGGACTTCAATTCGTGTTTGCGGTGATATTAGTTATTTAGACTATGTAAGTACGTGCTCCTATTTCACAAATCTTTGTTTTTTACTTTTAATAAACTATAACATACTTGAGATGTCATGTGGAACATGGTGTGGTTACAGCTCCTTACAAACATTTTGTAAATCAAAAAACTTGGCGTGGCGAAGAGATTATTGCCAGTTCTTCTCGTTCGTTCTACGCCCTTGATGTGAGAACTGGCAGTAAATGTAAAATTAGAAGCATTTAGCATTTAATATGTATTTCTTTATAGACGTTCATAAGAGAACATTGTGTTACCTAATTAGTAATTTTGAATTGTATTCCATCGGTCATGCTTATCGGTCTTGTATGCGTTTTATCTCCGAGACTGCTTCTTAGGGCTTGAAAAGCGAATACTGAATTTGTTCAGGGATTGGTATTATTCCACATTGTATAAACAATCTTAAGGCTATTAATATATTCAGCTTTCACTTTAGAGTCTACAATAGTTCTATAATACCTATATTTCTCTCGAACTAGAAACTAATTAAATGCCAGTTTGCCAGTTAGTTTTGCCTGTATGTGACCCACATTCATATAAATTTTATTTTATTTAATAATTGTTTCCTAATACAATGAACGTTTCAATCATCAGAATCATTTCAGGACGTAGGCACTTTCCTCCAGTACGCCCTGCACTGGCCTCTCTGTATGCACTAGGAGCCAACTTCCTTGATAATGCGGAGTTTTGTGCCGAGGTCTCTATTTAAGGATCCTGTTTATTTAAATACTGGAGGTTAATAAAACCACTCACAAACTTGTACTATGCTATAAAAGGCAAAGAAAAGTTTCAGAATTGCCTATGGCTTACAGAATCCTGGAACTCGGACAACAAAGTTTAGTCAGCCAGTGCTGTATCTCAAAACATTATAGAACACTAAGGCTAGATTGTGATTCATGTAAAGTAATGAAGGCAAAATTAAGATTATAATCTCTAAGTCCACTGAAGTGTTTCCGAACCAATTCGACTTAGGGTCCTTCAAGAATAGAGCGTACCAATTCTTGAAAAGCCGGCAAAGCACCACGAGCCTTCTGGCAATGTGAGTGTCCATACGCGGCGGTATCACTTAACATCAGATGAGCCTCCTGCCCCTTTGCCTCCTATTTCATTAAAAAATACGCTCAAATTTTCGTTTTAACAAATTCCATGCATTTTTAATTTTGTTACCTGCTAAAAAAATAATCATACAGCAGGATTAAATTTACGAGGCGGGTCACCATTGTAATAAATTATTGAAGTAACTTTAAGTGTAATACAAATATTGCCCAGTGTTTAACGCTTGGTCTCGACACTGAATGTTAGCCTAAGTTAGACATCAGAGTTACTAGAATTTCATTTAGGTTTTTGGTATGCGTAATGGGTATAACTCAGAAAAGTAAAAAATAAAATAAATCAATCAATGGCGCTACAACCTTTTTAGGTCTCGGCCTCAGATTTCTGTATCTGTTTGAATAGGCAAGTAGGTGATCAGCCTGACCGCCTGACCAAGCCGGTTTCCTCACGTTTTCCTTCACCGTTCGAGCTAATGTTAAATGCGCGCATAGAAGGAAAATCCCTTGGTGAACAGCCGGGGATCGAACCTACGACCTCGGAGATGAGAGTCGTATGCTGAAAACACTAGGCCAACACAACTCGGACAAGTGCTATTACTTATATGTGGTATGGATAAGCCAGTCAAGTCAATGAAAAACACTAACAAATATTAAAGTATAGGTCTAACAAGTAAGAGGTAAGGACGGACCTTAACATCACATTATATTTAAAGGTCCTTAGAAGTAGATATTGCGGAAATGTTGGAGAGAGGATGTGTGTGCCAAGTCACACTTAGTGGAGTGTCTGAGGATTCACAAGAATTAATAATAAAATGTTTGTATGTTTTCTTGTCTTGTTTATATGTTTTTATTTTAATAAGTCTTATTATTAGTATTAAGTTACTGTGAAAATAGGAAATAAATAAATATGTACGTGATATAATTTATAGTCATTTAAAAGAAATCCCCTGACTCAAAGAGTACAATTTAAATTTCGTGAACAAGGCTGGAAAGGCACACGCGAGCGCTCTTCCATTGAGAGTGTCTATGGAAGACGGTATCACTTAAATGAACATGTTCTATAAAAAAAACTGAAAATATTCTTTTCCTTAACACCAGGGCTATGTTTGTTTCTTTCTATCAGATTTTGTTGATGCTGTGATTAAAAGAGATAGTGTTATGGTTTAAATTGATGAAATTTTATAAATAAGAGTATAATCTCTCCGTACATGTGTACATTGCCACATAGTTTTCTAGTCCGGTAATAGCGTCGGTTATGGATATTAATATTGCCATTAAATCAAAATTAACCATTATAAGGGGAATAATTCATGCAGGCTAACTTAATAATTTATACGTATTGAAATGTCTTGATAAGACAATGCATAATAGTATCTAGAAAATAGAGTTGTAGGCTAAAATAAATGTGAAACAAACTTAGGAACAACAGATATGATAGGTTTTGTTATCCATACTATTAATAGAATATATTTACAGATATATAGCAATCAGAACCGTTCAATAAAAAAATAGTAAAATTGTTTATTTTACGAGCCAAGAAATTGAGAGCTTACTGATAATGTCAGTCTGACATTTCAAAATGACGACAATAGTACCAATTTCAGCTGCCAAGAAAAGTATGTGAATAATTACGCCTGTAACGGTAAACGCGTAATTATTGACTATCTTTTGACTAATTTCCTGCATTAATAATTTTGTTGCTTTTTAAAAACATATTCAAAGAGAATTTTATGTAATAAATTATTGAAGTAATGTTTAGTATAATAACAATATTGTACAGTATTTATTTAGCAAAACCATTTGGCTTTAACATCGCAGTGTTTATTTAGAGTGTAAAATATAAGCGAATGAAAAAAATATTATTTTCTCTGCAATTGGAGCAAGTTGTGTTGTTTAAAAATGTTTACATTAATTCTAAATATGAAAACTATATTCTAGTTTGCATATTTCAACTATAGTCTATATTCTAGTTAGTATTTCAGTTTAAACATTATTAAACGTAAAGACTATAACAAGAGGCTTACGTTCACAAAAATTTGACAAAAACTCATTTTCTTTAAAGCTACGAGAATTAGAAAATTTAATTGAATGTCTACCAAAAAGCGGATAAGACCCAACTGTGGCATCGGATTATCAATTTTTCAGTTGACTGTCTAAAAATAAATTTTGATTTCTGAATTTATTTCGGGATAGAGAAAGATGGCAAGCCTTGGACGAGGCCTTTACCGGAGAGGGTTCCTACATAATTAGTGTACCAGGAAATAAATTAAGGCTTAAAATAAAATGTTTTTTTTAATGTTATTTTGTTACTATGCAGAGATATACATTTTTAATTAAGATATAGGAGCTACATAAAGTTGTTTAATTGTCATAATTTTGGTTTCATGGTAATCTATCATGTCACACACATCACATATCAACGATTTCGACGTCTTGAACTTTTAGCGGTTGAATGATAGGAATGAGTTTATCTGGTGTCCAGAATCTTACATAACATATTTTTGAAATTTTAAGTGTCAGTCGATTTCGCGGAAATCTTTAAGATAGAACATTTAGGTCTACTTGAGATTTAGTTACCATGATCTGGATTTCAATGAAAGTCAAATAAGCGGGTATGATCACGGTAGAGAGTGAGTCAGCCGTGTATACCAAGTTTTGTGAAACGTGAATATCGTTAATATAGGTTAAAAATAGCAATGGAAATGGTATGCCCTGCTCAACTGGTTCTTCTGATCTTTGAGCATTAAATAATTTTACTGTCTGTGCTTAGTGTAATAGATGTAGTTTGAGTAATTTTAATCTACACAAAGTTCACAACACAATCTTCACAACGTTAATGATAACACCAAACAAAAAACAAACGTTTATAACTTTAAAAATCGACACCTGTAACAGAGGCCGTGGGCACGATTATCAAAAATAAAAGCCTTACTCTTTTTAATACAAAAAAATTTAAACATTGACATCAAAATGTACTGTTCTAAATTTAAAAACTAATTTCACGTTGTAAATCCCTTTATATTTTATATTTTCCTGACGCCCACATTTTTCATTAAAGGAAGACCGCATTGCTCCGCCTATAGATTGTGATTAATTCATTACGCCAGAAAAAGTTTCCTCTCTCCAGCTATTGAATGAAACAGAAGTTTCTCAATATTTCAATTATTAACTATATATACTGACGTAATATCGTTTTCGTAATTATTGTTTCGAGGTCACGTTTTGATTGATAATCGAACTTGAATTGAAAAAAAACGTTAATGTAACTGACTTACTGACTGAAGCGTTTGCAGTTGTTTGTGTACCAAGCGAGCGAGGGGGCCTTAAGGGCCTTTACAGCTCAACTCGGGCTGTTTTGGCGAGCGTTGCTCGGCCAGAATGGCATTTTATTCCGCGGCTAGCGCAAGGGCGTCTCCTGTGAGACTCGAACCTCGGCTTGGGCCGTCGCGGGGTGGTCAATCGCTTGAAGGGCGGTAAAGAGCCAAGGCGGTACATCTTTCTCACCCAGGCTATTTTAGTTTTATAAGCGTGGTGATTTCCTGAATCATCGGAATAACGCCCCGTTTATATCCAGACGTAGGTACTCTCAATAACGGTTCAATGCAGGAAGAAGGAAAAGAAGAGACTAGAAGCACACTGTGGTACGTTGTTTGAGTTTAATTACACCAATGACAGTTACCTTGACTGTTAATTACGTTTAAAAAAAATTAACCGATTATAGTTTTAATTATTTTGACGATAAACATTGTTCTCATAAAAGTTATATGCCTTATTACCTTTGCACATAAAAACGCATGGGTGTCATATTAATAAATATTTTATAAATGTCACACATATAAACACAGTTAAAGTAACTTTGGAATGTAAATCACATTTTTATTGCTAAGATACATGGTATATAGGATCCAGACTTTGATAAGCAACAAGTATTGAAAAATCAGTAAAAAAATACTATATTAAAACAAAAGTTTACTAATAGAAATAGTGTAGGCCTAGTAGGCCAACCATGGGGTTATGTGTTCGAATCATGGCTTTACACTTAACATGAAAACATCAACATATTTTAAAACCGAAAATTTACATGTATCAGGCAATAATTATTCTTAAAAACGCACTCGTAGAAAGCGAATAAAATGAACGCGGCGGTTAGACAACTTAAAAATTTAAAAAAAACAAGGCTGTCTACTTGTCTATAAATATTAAAAAGATCAAATGCCAAAGGCCACATAGGATTATTATTTGTTTGCTAGTATTTCTTAGTATTTTTTTTTTGTTAGATCTTACCTGGGCAACATCCTATTGAGAAGATCATCTGTCCTTTTCTTCTCTGTTAAAAGTTCTTCAGTTCGATTCGCCACTAGTGCTTCCAAGTTCGATGCGTACTTCTCCATCATTGATAGCATGTTGTCGAATATATTCGTCTTCCTAAATGATATTAAATGTTTGCTTTTAATATAAAAACTTAAGTTTAAAAAAAAGTTTGATATCGAGACATGTCTATGCAGGTCACAATTTAGTTCAGATATTTCTTATTGCGTCTCAGGTTCTTAATAAGCTTTAACCCAATATACAGTTAAAATCTGTTATAACAACATCGAAGGGGTAACTTATATATGGTCGTAAAACCGATAGTCGTATCAGCCGATGACGTTGTTATGTACCTAATACATAGAATTCAGCCGAGACCTTTGATTTTGGTCAATATAACCGGTATGTTGTTCTATACGATGTCGTTGTAAACGGTTTTGACTGTAGTACTGAATTTTAACATTAAATAATGCTATATTAATCATAATTATTCCTTCAAAATTATAATAATTGCTGTGGTCTCTGGTAGAATGAGCAGCGCTGTGGAACAGTCTCCTCCTCAGCATAATACTATGCCACGGCCTATTACAACACACGCTATAAAACCTACAGTGTTCTTCAAAAGAAAAATGTTATTTTTTTATTATTGTTAATTTGTGTCTCTTATTAGTAATAAATGTTGCTTATGTGTATGTCAATATATTTTTTTAAACGGAGAGCACAACTTATATGATTAGAATTTTAAAAAATCTAAATTAAATTATACAATTCCGGTATCACTTTTTCGACCCTTTAATAACTACACAACGTACAGATCTGTGTGTTAAGCTGAACTCATTTTTTATGTCTTCTCAAAAAAGAATTATTTTTCTAGTGCTATATATTATATGCACTAGAAACATTGCTCATGCTGTTATTTTATATAAATAGGTGTTACTTACATGCCAGCATGCATGTCCTTTAGTCGCATTTTGACTAGCCGGACATCCGGTCGTCTCTCGGGTCGCTCACTCCAGCATGACTTGAGAACTGATGTTACCGAAGGACGAGCAGTGAGCCCACTAAGTGGTGGCCGGTACAGCATGCCTCCAATGGGATGACGTACTCGACCGATTATTTCTATAACAATTTTTTTTTGTTCATGTATATAAACGGCTTTTTTGCCTTATATAAGCGCGTGTTTTGGTAATTTCACATATCGCTAAAATGGAATTGATAAATTAATTGTATTCCTGCATCATTTAGGAACTCCTACAGAAATAGCTAGTCTCAATGGAGATTAATTGGCGAAAGCGTGAATAGTGGTAAGTTCATTAAAATTACTGTTGAGTTAGCGCACGTCCCTTGACTACAATAACTAAACAAATAATCTTTCATGTTTTATAAGGAATGACAACCGCTACTTGTGGCGCTACCTATGGTGATGGGTCGGACTTGAATTCGTGTATGCGGTGATGTTAGTTATTTCGACTATGTATTTGGGTGTTGTTCCCACGAGAATGTAAGTGCGTGTTCCTATTTCACCATGCCTCCTGCTGATAGAAGGATCTTGGACAATCTAAGACAAATCTTTGTTTTTAATTTATTTTATTATTATTTATTGCTGAAGATTTCACGTGCAACATGGTGTTATGGTTGCAGCTCCTTACAAACGTTGTGTAAAACAATAAAACTTGGCGATTAAAAAGAGTGTTGGAGAGTTTATTGCCAGTTATTCTCTTCCCTTTTACAACCTTGAGAACTGGCAGTAAATGTAAAATTAGAAGCATTTAATGTATATCACTTTTTTTACTTTCATAAGTGTACATTAAGTTACACATATATGAATAAATGATTTTTGACTTTGACTTGACATTGAATATGATACAATTTTGTTTTTCTTCACTGAACAAATTGTTTGTTAAGAAAAACATAGCTATGTATTATTATTAAAACTTAACTATCAGTATAACTAGTTATACTATAAGTATAACTATAAGTTTTAGCTTTAATCCGTTCAAAAAGTGTTTTACTTAATGTGTAAAAGCTATTTTAACAAAAGACAATACTAAATTATTTGTTTATTGAAATATAGTGGAATAGAGCAAAAATTACACACAACTGAATTTCAATTTGCCCTAGTGTAACACAACGAGCAAAGATTACATTTAACAGAGTGACTAGGTAACTTGATTAAAGAGTAAAGAGTAAGAGTAGCAAATAAAAATAGTGTGGAAAAGTCAGAACGAAGAACGGAAGGTAGAAAGTGAAGAGCGGACAGTGACACACAATAATAGGAGTATTGTCGTCTAACGATAGGATGGCAGGGACAAAACCCATTGTTGATAACACAACAATGGATATCTTGAAAAATGATTCGAAAGGAAAGCGATTTTTATAAGAATATGACACATTACTTTGTTGGCATCAGCCGTTCATCTGACACTAACGCCATGGCTTCGACATTAATAATAATGCCTTAGTTATAAAATTAGTATAAACTACTGCCTATCAAATACTCGTTAGTTTGTAGATC
This sequence comes from Pieris brassicae, assembly GCF_905147105.1. Classification (NCBI taxonomy): domain Eukaryota; kingdom Metazoa; phylum Arthropoda; class Insecta; order Lepidoptera; family Pieridae; genus Pieris; species Pieris brassicae. The sequence continues at coordinate 9,928,695 of NC_059671.1, read as the reverse complement.
TAGAAACATTAACAAATGAAATAAACCACTTGTGTTAACGGTTTTGACTTTGATGTTTTAATTATAATGACAATGGCAGCTGTCACTAACGCAAACCGACATTAATAATAATGACTATGAGATTCTGAGAGTCTTAATTTGTAGATCTAATAATAATAGCAAACAAAAACCACAAACATTAACGGTTATAAACTGATAAGTCTTTGACGTTGCTAATTTACGCAGTCTGTGATCATATTATGATAGCTCCATTTCTAAGACAGCAAAAATGGCGTTCGTCCATCAAGTTCGTCCAAAAATAACGCAAAAATATTCTGAAGTAAAATTACCTTAAATGTGAGAGCGTAACAAATAATATAAAAATCAATCTTTTTCGCATTTTACGGTAAATGATTTACATTTAAATAGAACACGTCCTCCATCTCTAAAATTACGGCAAACCTGTTTATGTACACAGAACAAAACCCAGAGGAACTTCTGATTTTTGTGTTTGTAGATATTATAATTTTTAGCAAATTTTATTTTTAAAAATCAAAGATAAAATAATAAATGTTGATTGGCCGTTACTAGTATAAATATATTTCAAATACTTGCAAAGAAGGTCCTGTGGGCTTCTTTCAAATAAATGAATTCTTAATTTGACTTCGACCTTAACGAATTAAATTGTATTAAAATTGAAATTTAACGTTTAATCATTTTGTTAAATCTTTTAAAGTTCAAAACTGTGTTATTATTGTGTTTAATAAGATATGATATGCATTAATTCATTCTATAAATTAAAATAATAACCATGGAGAGTGTTCAGGAGAGTTTTTGGTATAATACTTGCAGCTGAGTTCAAGGCAGAATACACAGAATACAGACATATACAGAATACAATTTTGATACACATGTGATAACACGTCTAGCTAAAAGCCGATTATACGATTAACAACAGCTTTTTAAGGCAGTTTTTGTCAATTTATTTCCGAACCAATTCGACTTAGGGTCCTAAGAAAAGAGCGTACCAATTCTCAAAACCGGCAACGTACTTACGAGCCCTCTAGCATTGTGCGTGTCTATTAATTTTCATAAAGTCATATTATAATAACATTAACATAACGTCATTATAATAAGTTAAGTTATTTATAATTGTTGTCAAATTTATGGTCTAAAAACAAGCAGTGACGGCACATAGCCTTTAAAAACTAAATAAAATAAAACCGAAAGAAATCCTTGCTTTGAAAGTAATTTGGACAAATTCCATTTTGTTTATAGCTCGATTGTCTTAAATGGAATCTTAACTCCACATAAATCTTTAAGCCACATTAATCTTAATACAAATATAATCAGATGTCCACGCAACTTGTGATAAAATATTTGTTTTATTACATATAACCCAACCCGTTAAGTTTATGTGCATGGTATAAAGGTTGTAGGTTCTAAAGTATGTTGTTAAATATTAATAGGCGATTAAGTGCGTGGTAGAGAGTGCCAGATCTCCTCGTCAGTTCTAGATAATTTTATAGGTACTGGCACTGCTTTTCAGTAAGGTTTATATATATACTTTCGTCTGTTCAATTGTGGTGATGCGAGTCAACGATTTTTTTATCTTACTATTATTCTTTCTTGTTCACGACTATGTCTGGTTTTTTAGTCTTACCATCTAGAGTATATAACTTATGAATTTAAAAATATTTTGTATTTTTTGAGAAAATTCACCATTCCATGGAAAATAGATACACCTAATCAAATTACATACAACATATATTCTATAATGAAGTGTCTATCGTGTTAAGCCTTCCGTAACACGTATACTTGATAGGAAGTACTTCTCTGTATATTAAGTTTTTATTTTATTTTTATAAATTGTCTTTGCAAAAAGGCACAATTTAACATTATGATCTAACCTGACTTAAGGCTAGGCTAATAAGTATTTTAAAAATAACCAATTTGGCTTAAAACACTTCTTACTGTACTATTATATTAAAGTATAGTATATTAAAGGGAAGACAACCCGTTCTTGTGTACTATTTAAATATAGTACGTAACATCAACATTAATTGTACGATCCAGGCACAACGTACAGGAGTATGTCCCATAAATTAACGTCATGCCAAAATCAGGTGATATCTGATGCCTGATATCTCCTCCCAGATTATTAATAAAACAATTCTAAATTTAAATTATTGCCATTAATATAGTGTCAAACCATATTATACGTACAAGTTATTATGACATATATAGCAGCGAAGACAAAGAAAAGTAGGCCGAGAGGCAAGTGGAATGCGACGTAAAAATATGGAAACAACATTCACCTATAGTCCTCCGTCTCTTCACCTGTTTCCGTGGGAGAAGACCACAAATAAAAGTATAAGCTCAAAAAGCGGAAGCGTGATCTCGCGTCGGCGGTTAAATCTTCTCTAAAGCGCGAAAGCATGTAGAATAGTCCTCCTTCTACAGTTGAAGAAAACTCAGAAGAAAAAACAGAAAAGAAGAGAGAGTGGTGTTACGGGAATTTGTGCAGTAAGGATAGAAAATGTGAGCAGATAGGACTAAAGGTACCTGGATGGCGTAAACAACATGTATCAAACTTTATGAATGTTAGAGGCACGGTATCCTAGGGGGATAGTGCCTGTTTGTTATCAGTAGTTGATGTGTGTCATGTTAGATTTGAGTCTGGCTCTCAAATAACGGAAGGTGATGTAGTATGTAAAATGTTCTCGTATGTGTGTTTTCTTAATAGCGAAAATTTAAATTGAGAAATATGATATAATAATAACACAAAACAGGAGAAAATAAGATAGAGATAAAGATATATTACCGGCATAATGCGCCAATGTTTAGGGTTTTAGCTAACTATGACATTGGATATGAATATATATAACTGGATATATCTTGATATTTTCCACTTCAACAAAGAGGATGTGATGAAATATTTGAAGAGCCGGGAAGACTTTTACTTTGTTTAGCAGTAACAATCTAGTTATTTCTTTGAAATATTCAGTCTTAAATATCGTTTGTTGAATGTTAATTTCAGTTTTCTTTTATCTTTTTGTCTATGTATATAATTAATGTACCTACTTATGTTTTCTGTTTCAATATTATTTATCTATGTACTCTGTTTTGTCTTTATATATTGTCTAAGTATTTCGTTTTATAATATGTACGTTAGCTGTAAAAATACTAATAAATACACGAATAAATGAAGACAATGTATGAAAATAAGCGGTATTTACTCCTAAAAGTTTTTTTCCAGACGATAAATGAAATAATACAATTATTAAAACAAACACAAAACTACTCCATATAATAAAAAACGGTTATTTGTATAATGTATCCAATTGCTTCTTAAATGTAAATTTAGTTTTTGAGGTCTGCACGTTTACGAGCAGGGAGGCATAATATAGTCGATCAGCAGATTAATATGCCATCAAAAACATAACTAAAAAATACTAATTCACACAACTCAGTTTACCGTAAAAAGTTATGATATCCAAGTAATACCAAGTCGATCGATATATTTACTTCTCCCTTAAGTTATGATGTAATTAGCCAACCTAACAAAATCTTATTTGGTTACATCAATATTAAAAACTTTTAATGTTTTAATTAACAGATAGGTTTGGTAATCGCACAAAACAATGTATTTGTATATAATATGTGTTACTTGTGGGATACATTTCGTTTCAGGCTATTAGATGTATCCACAAAGTTAGAAGGGCAAAAAAAGGGTAATGTTTCGAGAAAAGGACCCCAGATCAGTCAACCGTACCACAGACAGTATCCAAAGTGTATAAACAGTCAATAACTTGTTATTATACACAGTAATTCATCTGTGTTGGCCTAGTGGCTTCAGCGTGCGACTCCCTGAGGTCGTAGATTAGATCCCCGGCTGTGCACCAATGGATTTTCTTTCTATGTGCGCATTTAACATTAGCTAGAACGGTGAAGGAAAACATCGTGAGGAAACCGGCTTGCCTTAGACCCAAAAAGTCGTCAGCGTGTGTCAGACACAGAAGGCTGATCAACTATTTGCCTATTAGTTTAACAAATGATCATGAAACAGATACAGAAATCTGAGGCCAAGGCTTTAAAAAAGTTGTAGCGCCATTGATTTTTTAAATTTATCTCTGTGAGTTTAGGTTATAAATTTATTTTCTATAGCAATAGCATTAATTAGTCTTTAAAACTTTGACTTTATATGATATCTATTTAATTAAAATTACGGATTACATTTCATTTCATAAAGTTTGTAGTTATGAAACTGCAAACCATCTATTTGAATACGTTACACAGTAAACTTTATTCCCCAGACAGAATACTTAGAACCACCTAACACCACAGCACAAAGGAGGAATTATCTTTTGAGTATGTAAATCTACATAAAATATATAATATATATACAAATAAAAATGGCTCGCAAAATATGTTGCTAAACGCTCAATTCGAAGACGGATGGGCCATTTCGAGTATTTAAAAAAAAACTTAGGTTTTTCTTTCGGAAAAGCGAACAGTGACTATGGGGTAGCATAGCAAAATGTTCCATATGTTGGTACGTAGCTACTAAAAAGGTAGGTTAAGTAAAAAACGAAATTTTCGTGGGCAGCTACTTTTATGTTATTCACAAAACGTCAAAGACTCACCGGTGTTGGTTAAGATCGTGTCGCCCCAAGGTCCATTTCTGCCCAGGATCTCATACAATATAATTCCAAAAGAGTAGACGTCCCCTTTCTGAGTGCCTCGAGGCGGTGGGTTGGGATCCCGTAGAAGTTCCGGTGCTCGCCACAACATACGTCGTTCGATACGCAATGCGTCTTCTGTATCAGCGCAGCCACCTGTAAAAAGAGTGGCTAAGTACTGATTCATTATATGGTACCAGGTTTTTTAATTTGTTATTGTAATTCTCACGAATAAAGAAATGGTAACGCTATTTTAATCGGATAAATATCACCTATTTGCTGTCGATAATTTCTTTAAGGATCTATCCGGCCGTACAACTCCAAAAAAGTACATTGTTTCTATACATTTTTTGTCATCGTTTCGTGAAGTAAAATGGGCAAATGGAAAATATATATGGTGGAGTTGAGTAGTTATGAATACATTTTGAAAGATCGATACACGATTTAAATAACTTCACTCGATAGAAAAAAAATCCAAACATAGCCAATTTTAGACACTTTGAATTCATTTTATGACGCAAATATATATAGATTTTGAAATTTACACGATATATTTTATCGCAAGCTAACACAAATTATAAAATCACATTATTTAATGTTTTACATAGCTAATTGTTATTACGGGCCGGCGCGCCTCAGTGCTCCAGCTTTCCACAGCGAACCGCAGTCGACCACGAGACACTGACACAGCAAATCGTGTTGGGATAGGACCTTAAGAAGAATTTCTTTCCCTCCCCCGTATGCGGAAAACTATTCACAATTGTTCCATGTGCCTCATACGAACACGAATTATATGCGTAATTCGCCAATGTTTCGCGTTTTAGCTTTCACTCTAATTATGAAGATGCTATCATTTTTCACCTTAACAAAGACCCTCTTTGAGAAAATATTTTAAGAAGCGAGAAGACTTTTTCTTTCTTCAGCAGTAGTAACAGTTTATTATTTCTTTAAAGTATTCAGTTGTCGTTTGTTTAATGATAAATTTTGGGGTTTCCATTTTATCGATTAATGTTAATTGACCTATGTTTTCTGTTTCGTATTTTTTTTAATCAATGTAATCTTTTGGATGTGTAGTTAGTAGTGTAACATAAACTTTAAAGGTATTGTGAAAATAGACTTTATAAAACATGTTTACTTCGACATAGAACATTTTTACGGACACAAACAAAAGATATATTGAATTTATTAATCATGAAGAATAAGGCTGTCCATTCACATCAACAATCTAAAAAAAATATAGTTGGCTTGATCATGTATCATGTATCATGTAAGTACATGATCAAGCCAACTATAAAATTTTAATGACGTTACGTTGCGTGTCTGATGTGTAAATCTTAATTTTAATTATATTCGAGACTTGAAAATCGGTCATGTCTGAATTAATTTCAGTTTCGTTGTTGAATACATGATAAGCTTTTACATATATTTTCGATGTAAAACAAATATGGTTATTATATACTATATAAAATGACATTTTTATTGATCATTTAGACAAAATTTGCATAAGTTTTAGTTCAATTACAAAAAAAGAAAACATATTTTAGAAACCTTTCTGTGTTTATTATTTGCTATTATTATTGTTTTATTTATTCCTAAATACTTCTCCTCATTTTATCATGTGATGTTAGAGGACAAAAAAAAATCAATTCAAAAAAGTCATTACTATAAAACATTCTCATACCGATTGACTTACTTTTTAACGTATGCAATCCATAATCAGATATTTGTAGTACCCAACGCCTGTCAACGAGGCAATTGCTGGATGTCAAGTTGCCATGGGAACCGAGAGCAGAGTCATGTAGATACGTGAGGCCCCTCAACAGGTCTGCGACCAAACTCGCCACGAACATGTCATCCAAATGAAGGTCCCGATCAGCTAAGACCGTGGATAAGGAACCGCGTGAGCAATACGCTGTGACGATACAAGCACTGACTGACTCCACGCATACTCCTACGAAGGGCGTCAGATTCTCATGACGAAGTTCACGCATCTGAAAAAAAATAAAATTTTGAAAGCCTATGATGCCTCAATTCCGCCTTTCCTAATTGGACCTGTCTCTCGGAAGTAAGCTGTCTAAAGGACTGAAAGCGATAACTTTATTCCTATGGAAGAGTCTTAGGGCATAGTTAGTTTGTTTAACAAATACAGTATTATGGAATTCAACGAGAAATTTCGCCAGTAAAGGATACATTTACTTCATAATTCAAATAAAAATAGTGATATTAATCTTATTTTATCTTAATATATATTTGTTAAATATTAGAAAGACATTTATAGATAATTTTACTCAAAAATTCTCTTCTTGGAATCTATAGTAAATTTAAGTTCAACCTCTGATTGAGTTATTTTATATGTGTATACGTAGAAAGATCATCATTGTAAAACTTAAAGCTATTCAAAAGAGTCCGTAAAATGGCCACACGTTTGATACAATGGCGCCATTTTTAAAAGTAAATTAAATTATTTTTATACCTAGGATCTGGTTCAATATAGCTATTGTAGGTATAACAAATATAACAATTATTAGAACGTCAATAAAATCACTTGTTCAAACAAAGTCATGCAGCTGAAGTCTCTCTTTTATTGAGAACCATAAGTTACTGCTGACATATTAAAACACGCTTTCAATATTACGTCAGTGCAGTTTTTAATTTACGTCATTAGTTAACATCCTTTATAACAGGTCACAGTCTGAAAACGTCATACTAATGGAATAGGTCAAGCAGGAAACGCAGGCTATAACAATGTGGCTACGATAGTTATTTTTATTGAGGCCATCCATTCAGGACACTGTGGTATGTCACGTATCATTCCTATCGGATATCGTGAAAGACTTGTGTGGCAGATTGTATAGATGCACTATAAAATGTTTATTTAAGAAGTCTCCAAGTATTCACAAACCAGTTTAGCGAAAGCACTTTGAAATCTTTCTTTACCCTTACAATTGAATTAAATTCAATTTAATTCAAAAATAATTTATTAGTTGTGCGTTTAGAATCAAAGGTTACGGTTTTCTAAAACTTAATTAAATAAATAAGTAAAAACTAGAACTTTGCAGTTGGGACTCTTGGGCCGTGGGGTTCAAGTGCACAGGCGCTAATCAAATATATAAGATGGTGCCTGGTACACAGAGTACTGTGTCATGTCACCAGTAGGTGACCCCAGAGATAGTACTGGTGCATTCCTCGTGTATAGGAGGCAAACGGACAGGAAGCTCATCTGATGCTATTGTCGGACTTTTAAGAATTGGTAGGCTCTTTTCTTGAAGGACCCTAAGTCGAATTGGTTCGGAAATAAATTCAGTGGGCAGCTGGTTTCACACAGTAGTGGTGCGCGCTGACATGACGCTTTTATCTCTTTTTTTAGATTGTATACCTTATAAACTAAAACTTAATTCTTTAAGCTAAAGAGATTTTAAGGGAATTGCAAGCAGTGTTGGCCTAATGGCTTCAGCGTGCGACTCTCATCCCCGAGGTCGAAGGTTCAGATCAATAATAATTAGAATTTTAATTCCGTAGAATTCTGACAGTTATCAGTTTTTGACATGTCAGATATGGCAAAACTTGTTGACCGGGCACATTTTTCGAATTCAATACGAGTGTATACATACATTTTATTTGTTAGTGAATGTGTCAATTTTATTGAGTGCGGTTCATATTTAAAGTAGTTTAACGGTGAGTGATAATGACTCCCTTTTCATCACATACAGTAAAAAACGCACAAGTAAAGATAACATTTTTTTAAGGTTTACTAAACCTGGAATTAGTAGGCAGTGATGCCAGAATAAAATAAAAGTTAATTCGTTCGCGATATTGAAATTTTGGTTATTTTCGTATTAGGCCGCTTGAGTAAGTAAATGTTTAGCCTTAACCTTTTCGTAGGTAAATCATTAAAAAAAAAAATTTATTGCCCTCAAATGGGTCTAATATATCCCTTTTTCGTTGTAACTTTTTTAGTAGCAACACTTATGAAATGTCAGAATTGTACGGAATGAAAAATACATATTGCCACATTTAAGAGTGTTTATATTTGTTTGCTTACCATTCAATACTTCTGTATGAAATATGTAAGCACTTAACAAAACTAACTATAAGTTAGTTGAAAACCTTTTAAACTTGTTAACAGCTCCGGTGTTGTGGATTCTTTTATAAAAATTTATTATCATTTTACAATGTACAGAAAATGTAGTTAAAAGTTTTGCAAGTAATTTGGGGAATTTACGCGAAAACCTGAGGTTAAATACGAATTTTGCTATTCATGCACTGACTAAAATAACGTTGCGAGAAAATTAGCATATTACTTTAAAATACAAAGTGAATTTTATTTGTTTGTATGTTTAGTCAAATTAACAAACATTTTTATTATAAAGAAAGAATTTTTTTATGTTTTTATCACCTGTTATTTCCCACGGACATTTACAATGCCGGAAGGTTCGTGAGTGCGTTCACGGTCTTTTAAATAAATTATATTAGACAGTATTTTTTTTAAAGAATTTTAATTTTTATGAAAGCTATTTGTAATGTGTGACGCAAATTTTTAATTTCTAATGTAAAATAATATAAATCAATTGCGCTACAACCTTTTAAGATTTGGGCCTCAGATTTCTGTACCTATTTCATGATTATTTGTTAATCTTATAGGCAAGGTGATAAGCCATCTGTGCCTGACGCACGCCATCGTCTTTTTGTGTCTAATGCAAGCCGGTTTCCTCACGGTTTTTTCCTTCATCGTTCGAGCGAATGTTAAATGCGTACATAGAAAGAAGATCCATTGGTGCACAGCCGGAGATCCTCAGGGATGAGAGTCGCACGCTGAAGCCACTAGGCCAACACTGCTCAAATTCTGAAGTAGATATATACAATTCCTGATTACTGCAATTTTGTTAATACACGCTTAAAAAGAACGTAATAAACGTTCCGTTCGATTTTGTATAATGGTTTTTGTGATGAAATTTAAAAGTTAATAAAATTAAAGCGATAAAACACTTATTTTTGTTATCTGTGTACACATTCTGTGTACGCTAGTTTATAGTATTAGGATAGATAACAAAAATAAGCAAAAATCAGGCAGACGTCCCGATTCAAAAAAAATATTTTAGTTGTTTAGCTATATCTACAATAGAATTCAGATTGAGGCCTCCCTAGTAAGTCAGAGACCTGTGACAGGGAAGCTTCGCTCTTCTTTAAATTTACAAAGTTTCATCAAGGGTAACCAACACAATTGGTTTAAAAAAAACGAGGGTACTGTAAAAATAAAAATATATGAATATATTATGATAACTATGTAATTGTATTTGTTTGTGGAAGACGAAACAAATGTGTCCGCGTGTTGCATGAAAAAATGGATTAAGGAAAAAATTATATTAGAGGATTTAACAATGCTTCTGTTTTGTTATATTTAAGTGTACCAAGCCAATGGTTTAAAGGTGTTTTACATTTGTGGTATGTAAGATTATGCAAGCTAAGAGTTTTATTTAAACTATTATAGAGATCTACAATTCTACAATCTACGTATTGATTACGTGCAAAGATAGTCTTGCAAATTGTGTAGCTAAATATATTATGGTGGGTCCTTTTTTGAGGTGTGTCTGTTCTATGTGGAGAGGTTGCGTGCCTCCTAAGGACACAACGGAATATAGAGCTGGCGTATAGTCAAACTACTGACTTGTACAACTCTTCAGTTGGAAAACTTTTTTTTAGTAACATTATTTTTATAACTGCTCTCTGAGCTCTCTCTCGTTTTCTAGAACTTTGGTTTTCGCACACCCCACACTGTGATAAGTTGATGATGAAGTTTCTTAAGATTGAGAGAATGTATAAATTTGTCTAATTTTAATATATATCAACTCCGGGGAATAAATACAGATAACACATCTTTCTCTACAGCTGTGATACTTTTGACTTTCAACACCTTTTGTCTTCAGTCACGGTGACCACTCACGATGTAAAGCACGCGAAACGTCGGAAAAAATTTAATTTAAAATTATGTAAATAATTATAAGTTTATAATAATAATACATAGCTTCAATCCGTTTAAAAAGTGTTTTCTTAATGTCTAGTATAATCTAAGACGCGGAAATTAAACGCGCAAACATTATCAGAGAGTTATTAAGCGTGATCGCCTTAAGAGTTTTAAAACAATTCGGAAGTCACCCATTCAGACTACAGAAATAATATTTAATCGTGAAAATGATTTTAAAAATGTATTGAAATACTCGGATAATCTGGGAATTTGATACGTTTTTAATACTATTATGAGAACTCGTAATATTAAAGACTATAAAAGTTATATTTAGGGCAAAGTGTCGACTCGGAACTTTAACTTAAATGAGTATATAGCTCAGCTTAAATCATATTAAAATGATGAATCTCCTTTATTACCAAAAATTCGACGGCCTGTGTGAGGCACAGGAGGCTGATCACCTACTTGCCTATTAGATTGACAAATCATCATGAAACAGATACATATTTCTGAGGCCCAGACATAAACACACAGCACAACTAGCTGTCCCAGCAGACGTCCAGGGGTCTTAAATAAAAAAAAAAACCGTTTAAGAGGAGTTAATTTATAAACACACACAACAAAATTGATATAGCTACAGTCAAATACGTTTACGACGACATAGTTTAGAACAACATACCGGTTATATTTACCAAAAACAAAGGTCTCGGCGGAGTTCTATTGTAGGTATTATATTAATAACAAAGTTGTAGCTGATACGACTATCGGTTTTACGACCAAACATGAGTAGTCCCTTCGATGTCACAGATAACAGATTTTGACTGTATACGTGGGTAACACTGAAAATATTTAGAACTGGCCAGTTAGAAACATTGCTAATGAAAACTTTTTGTGAATTTCAATTTTAGAACTCTTTGGTAACCAGATGTTGTATATTGCATTATTTGTCATTTGTTTTCGTGAATTGGCGGCAAATCTAAACCTCTTGTTAGACGTGAAAATGAACCTTTTAATTTTTTTTTCGGTCAATGACTTATTATGACATTCGTTGTGGGTTTACGCAACAACAAAGCTATGATAGGCAGCGATTAGCACTTCTTAATGAAGCCTTTACGGACACTATTTATCATCCTTGATCCACGACGTCCTTTAACAGCGACTTCTGAAGTTAACATCAGTGCTGTGCGACGCATGATACAGGAAGATAAGAGAGTGACCTATCAGTAGATACGGGCAAGCCTAGGCATTGGTATGAGTCAAGTTAAAAAAATGTTACACGAACATTCAGGCGTCAGGACTCTCCATACTTTAACCGACGACCAGAAACACCTTCGTATGGACTGGTGTCGCCAAATGTCAGATAAGTTCAACGGCTGTGACTTAAAAGTTGTATTTGACATCGTCACAGGTGACGAAAGCTGAATATATTACTACGAACCCGAAACCAAAAGACAATCAGCTCAGTGGGTGTTTCCTTTCGAGGATCGGCCAACAAAGGTAAAGAAAGGAAGAAATTAAGGAAAAAAGATGATCGTCGAAAAGGTCACTCCGCAAAACGGACTGCTGAATATTTGATTATGGCAGGTGTCGAGATAATAAGTCATCCGCCATACAGTCCTGACCATACGCCCTGCAATTTTCATTTATTCAAACAAACTCAAAATACCTTTATTCATATAGGTAAACAAGTACACTTATGAACGTCAAAAAGAAGTTAAATTAATTGTATTAAACTAAAGATAAAATTTGAGGTATTCGCTTTACGAGGCCTGAGGATGCGGTGAAAGCGTACGACAATGCCATAGAAGAGACCCCTTACGAAGAATGGGCCCACTGCTTTTTTCAGTGGGTCCATCGAATGCGACGATGTGTAGAGAGGAACGCAGATTACTTCGAAAAACAATAAAAGTATTGGCAACTTTCTACATTAAGCCGTTGTACATTTTCAGTGTTACCTAGGTATTAATTCTAATCCTAGCAAAGATTACTGTGCAGACTGTGACACCGGATATCGCTTTGAAGTGGATGGATTTCTTGATTTTATCGTTAAACGCTCCAGTTCCGGCTAGAAACAATGAATCTAAACTAGGTCGTTGGAATCTTATATATTTCTTCTGAAGTTTCCGATATTCCATTATTGACGTCCAAGGAAACGTGAGTAAGGACATCTGCACTACAATATATAATATATGTTTTACATTGTTTGCAATTTTTATTAGATTTAAAATTATATTAAAACAACTCGTACAATCAGCCATTAAAAATAGGCATGCAAATGTAATATTAATAATCATGATGTCATAATAATATGAATAAGGTTTTTATAATGGTTGTCAAGCAGTTGAGCAGCTTTAGTGTATGAATCCCATTGTGAAATGATATCATAAGGAACTAGCGTATCTAATTAATTCTAACTATATGACAAAACGCTTAATTGTGCGGCTTATTTCTAGTCTAGTTATTTCTTTAATTATAACAGATTTTTTTTCATGTAATAGGAGGCAAACGGGCAGGAGGCTCACCTGATGTTAAATTTTATAACACTAACATTGCCAGAAGGCTCGCAGGTGCGTTGCCGGCCTTTCAAGAATAGGTATGCTCTTTTCTTAAATGACTCTCAGTCGAATTGGTTAGGAAAAACTTTAGTGGGCAGCTGGTTCCACATAGTGGTGGTGCGCGGCAAAAACTGTCTTAAAAAACTCTCAGTTGTGGAACGACGGACGTGGAGGTGATACGGATGGGATTTTACATTTTTGTAAATAATTTAACATAAATAAATGCGTCCTTTAGTTTCTCATACAATTACTCGTTCCCGAAAATGTTATATTATAATTTATGTCACTTAGACAAGAACCCCTTAGTCAAGTTACACATTTTTGTTAGCATCGGTATAATTTTTGTGCCATTGTCATCTAATTTTCCCTTTCGATCCCGTCGGCCCATCGTTCTATTGGTGTGCCCTTGTTCCTTTTTTTGGACCAATCTGTTAATGTAATAAGAGTTTTAGGTTGACCATCTGTCATCAGTATAGCGTGACCATGCAACACGTGTACAAAGTTCCTCCATTTTGATTGTATGTTGAAAATCTGATAATCGTGTGGAATCGGAGAATTCGTTATTGCGATTTTTATTATTTACCTAATTTATTTATTTTTGAATTAAACGTAACGACATGTATATAAACACTTGACGTTGTGTATAAAAATATGCTTATTATGCGACAATAGTGATTCAAATACAATATTAAACAGCAATCAAAACAAAAGACATGTGTGCTTGCACTAGTGTACACACGTAAGAAGTAAAACTTCTTTATGTCCTTATTATTCGAAAAATTATCTACTTTATGCAACTTACTTACAGACATTGGTTAAATAAAGTTTAACAAAAGGCTTTTATTATCATAGCCATAGACATGAATACAAATAATACAATTATTTCATTTTACCTTACACTACTAAGATTATTACAGAATTTCATTTCCTAATACAACACAATTTCCCAAAGCGCTAAGCTTAAGTCTTACTGAAGTCATGCGTTCAAAATTGCACTTGCTTTTATTTATAGGCCATAAGAACAAAATCGATAACGTGTATCAGAAAATTATGATAAAAGTATTTTCAGCGCCTTCCAATATAAACCAATTATATTTTAATCCGGAAAATTCTCTCAAGAAATCTTTGAATAGTGAAGTTTTTATAAACAGTGCTTAGAAGATTTCGTTTATTTAGGCAATACTTTTTGCCTCTTCCTACAATCATCGTTATATTTTAATCATTTTATATAATACCACAGCAAATTTATACCTTCCTCAGGAATCACCCTATTTGAAAAAAAAATAATTAAATGAGTGGCGCTACAACCTCTTTAGGTCTGGGCCTCAGATTTCTGAATCTGTTTTATGATCTTTAATGTAAGTAGGTAATCAGCCAGCCAGCAGTACCTGACACACGCCGTCGAATTTTTGGGTCTAAGTCCTAAGACATGTCGGTTTCCTCACAATGTTTTCCTTTACCGTTCGAGCGAATGTTAAATGCGCAAATAGAAAGAAAGTCCATTGGTGCACAGCCCGAGATCTAACCTACGACTTTAGGTATGATAGTGGCATGTTGAACTCGGCCAACATTGCTTTAACCGGTGTCAATTGGGAAACCGATTTACAATCTATCTAGTTGTTTTTGGGCTTTCCATATAAACGCCGCGGGACGACATTTTGTAAGGATAGAAACAATAATAAAAGTAATTTAAATAATATGGAGTACTTTCTTATCATTTATTTAAACAATTAACAGATAACGCTTCGTAGTATCAAAATTTACTAAATTTAACGATTGCTAAACCACCTAAACTAACTACGAAACGTTAAGTTGTTCAGTGGCTACGTAAAAAAAACTTGAATTGCTGTCTGAACAACAAGCGAAATCGAATAAGAATGAGAGGTTTGTTTGACTATCTGATCTCTCGCGTAAACCAGACAATATTTTCCCTAAAGCTCACTTGTAATGTAAACATCGTAACCCCCGAAAATATTGCAGCGTATTTGAATATTTTATTTCTATTTGAATTCCATTGCGTTCGCTTTGTTTTCTTTCTCCTCAGTTTACTTTGAGATTTTCTATACATCGAGTAAACTACAGTGGCGCTACAACCTCAAATCAAGAATCAAGTCAAGTAATCGTTCCGAGCCTGGCCTACTAATTTTATTTCATTTGGAATTGAAGTCAGAACCGTTCACATTGATACATAAGCCAAATAACCGGACTTATTATGCTGATCACGGTCAACAGACAGAAGATGCTGAAAATATTAAAATCGAAACAAATGACACAGATCTGTCAGATTTTGGACGGGAGGGCAATTAAGACTGATTCTCACCTAATCCCTAAGAGAGTTGATATCAAAGCAAGTAAAAAAAATGTGTGCGTGTACGTAAGAAGTGAAACTTGTTTATGACCTTATTTTTCGAAAAATGATCTACTATAACTTTACAGAAATTGGTTATAAAAACTTTATCTAATAAAGTTAAATTAGATAAAGTTTAACAAAAGGCTTTTATTATAAATACAATGAATACAAATAATACAATTATTTCATCATACATAAATTATCATTGTTATCGTTATTATATATTTTTATTATTAATGGCTTCGAATTTCTTCGAATCAACTATGGTAGGGACAAGTAAAAGATGGTGCATAACGGAAAAATGTGACGGCAAAGGTAGCCTTTTTGCAGAAATCACAATCTATCAAGTTACTGACAAGCTAAATTAAGACTTTAAGTAATCGGGAAAGTTTTACAATACACCTTTACAATGAAAATGAAATATTTACAAATAGTTGCTTACGGCTGCTACAGCGAATATATAATATATGTTATATTTTATTTATGTTTGATGGTCTTGGAAGCGTCGTTCAATTTCATTGTTCAGCTTTGTCTCACCCTTTATCTTAGACTCGGATTTCTGTATCTGTTTCGTGTTTCTAGTGTAAGGCCGGTTTACTCACGGTGTTATACTTCGTGGTACGAGCGAATGTTAAACGCGCGCATTAGGTGCTAATAATAATAATCAGTCTACAACCTCTTTAGGTCTGGCAATTTTGGCAAGTTTCTAACAAATTTTTAGGTGTTTACTTTAACTTTATTTAACTGAAAAAAGGTAAAAAAATCTTGTCTTTTTTGCCGACCACTGCTTATTGTTTGGCCGTGTAAGTTACCATCAAGTCACGCGTATTAATAATGAAGACGATTATGAAAATATAGACTACATCAGACAATGAAATTCAATTTAATTGTGAGACGTCCTTTGAACGTAAATTTTGTTAGGTATTTTTTTGCAATAGGCTTTATATATATATAATAATTTATAAATATATAACTCCGACCGACCTCTTGTATTATACAACTCCAATATCTGGGATTTTCTAAAGAGACGAGGAAGATCAGTGCAACCTGCTCCACAAAACAACAGAGAACTAAAAAAGGTCATTACAGAGGGAAGGTATTCCTCAAAATGTTATTAAAAACATTGTGGAAAGCATGCTTGTAAATGTATGGCTAAAACCTTTTAAATTTCGGATTTATTTAGTGCTGTTCTAGTGATTAATGAATTATTTAAAGTAATTTTTATATTATTTATTATTATAGAATCATCTGTCGAAGCAAGATTGACAGTTAATTTTAGAACTTACATGGGAACCACAAACAAAGTCATAGTTTTTTCGTTCGGTATTGCGTTGCCAATACGTTTCAGTTTATAAAAGGCCACGGTACGAAGAAATGTTATTGATTTTAGCAACATAAACTCATCAGCATCTCAACTGGATTGTTTTAAGAAAGCTCATGTTGTGCTTTAGTGGCTTCAACGTGCGAGATTCATCTCTAAGCTCGTAGCTTCGATCCTTAGCTGTGCACCAGTGGACTTTCTATGTATGTGCGCTAAACACTCGCTCGTACGGTATAGGAAAACATGTCGACGAAACCGGCTTACTTTAGACCCAAAAAGTTGAAGGCGTACGACGAGCACTGAAGGATACTTGGTTATTAGAAAAAGCAAATGATCATGAAACATAAATCTAAAGCCCAGACCTAAAAGGTTGTTGCGCCTCTGGTTTTATGTATATTTTATTATACAGAATATGAAAATAATGTTATATTTTCTTAAATGTTATCTATCCCAGTTCCACTTAAATTTTTCAAATCTCGTATTCCGTGGTTGAATCCCTGGAATTTCTAAGTCGCTCACGTGCGCAATACAAATTCATATAAAAATGTTAAAAGCATTTAGTATGAAATCTCATAACTATAATAAGTATGAATAAATCCAGCCAAGTATGTATAATTCCCAATCCTGTGAATCTCGATTTTTCCCTTTATATGCTAATTTACATTGTTGTATTGTGAAGGAAATTACTGAGATGAAAAATGTTTTTTCCCAAAATTACTCTCTGCTATTGAAGCCTTGATATCTATATATCTATATATAGCTATAACGTGCTTGTAATACCTAATCTTTGAGGTGACTCATAAGTCCTCGAACGTGAATCATAGCACGAACAAAAAATATCAAAACTGAATTTAGAGCAGCGCTCGCAGCTACTCTGTATTTGGGCCAAAAGAGAAACACAATGTTCAAATACCGGGTGTTAAAAATTGGATTAAAAACCCTTGACCTGTTACAAGTTGAATAGGTACAATATTCAATTTTTTGCCGACTTTACATATAAATCAGACTTATTTCTAAATTAACTAGTTTTTTTTCTTTCTGTTGAATTGTGATTTAAACAAATAAATAAATCAATGGCGCTACACCTTTTTAGATACGATCTTTTAGAACTGATCATTTGTGAATCGAATAGGCAAGTAGGTGATCAACCTTCTGTGCCTGACGCACGCCGTTGACTTTTTGGGTCTAAGGCAAGCCGGTTTACTCACGATGTTTTCCTTCACCGTTCGAGCGAATGTTAAAAGCGCACATAGAAAGAAAGTCCATTGGTGCACAGCCAGGGATCGAACCTACGACTTCAGGGATGAGAGTCGCACGCTGAAGCCACTAGGCCAACAGTGTTCTGATTTGAAGAGATACTTCGGTGTAAACTGTGGGTTTGTATATCAAGCAAAAATTCAAACGATATAATCTTCAGAGACCCAAAGTTAGTAGATGGAGTCTTTTAGAATTCAACGAGGAATTTTTTATAGCCTCAGGCTTACTAGGCTAGAATAATGACCGATTTGAATCGTGTGAACCCTTCGGATGAAACCATAAAACCTTTCAAAGACGTGAAATGATTATAATAAATTACTATTACGCCGTTACAATTTGTACCAAAACTAATCTCTCGAAAAGGCCATAGGCACAATGTATGGAAATAAATAATGAATTGCATATATTTGTTAAGGTTTGCTTCATGTCTGTTCTTATACTATAAGAAATAGTTTGTCTTTTTGAAAATATTTTACTGTTTAATGTTGTGTTGTAATTTTCTATGTGTATTTATTGTTTTGTATGTGGAGTAAACGTAAAAAAATCAGTCAGTTATCTGTAATGGTAGCTTATTTTGTTAAAAATTAAATTAAACGTAACACAGAGCCCTTTTAAAAATTATCTGGCAATACCAATTAACAAAAATATATTTGGTACCGGCGTAGAACAAAAGTTTACTCATATTTCGTTACCATAACGATTGATCTTTTAAGTAATTATCTTCTTTCCAATTTAAATTGGCGGTGTAAATTTTGTTTTAAACTTAAAAGCCTAATCAAATTTACTAAAATAAATTAAAGATCTAATCCTGTGATGAATTTTGTTAAATATTTTTAGAAACACACACAGGATATTGAACTTTTAGAAACACACACAGGATATTGAACTTTTAGAAACACCCACCACATTTGAGAGATGCTCTCCTTTAAAATATCTGGCGGTCGATTCTCCCGGGGAAGATCTTCACTGGGAGTCAATGCCACAGTTCACTAGTTCGCAAAAGAAAACAGTGAAGACTTTCAACCGAGGTGGTGCAATCTGAAGTGGTTTTTAAAATCTTGCCGAAACGCCCATTATTACTTTATATGAAATTCTGTGTTTATACAAAAAAACACGAAACATAAATTGTGTCGAACATACTCTAGACTTGGTAGTAAATGTTAATTTGGAACAAATTTAACATCTTTTCTGCTGACGTTCATAAGTGTACTTGGTTACCTATATGGATAATGTTATTTTGAGTTTCAGTTTGAGTTCATTGAATTAACCCTGCTTAATACACGAAATACCTGTTTCAACTCCTTCTTGATGGCTCTTGTGACGTCAATGTTCTTCTTGCGCAGGCGTTTGACAGCAACAAAACTCCCACGATAAGACGCAATTGTAGTGTGTGCCCTCTTCCCTTCCACATCGTGAGATCCAGAATCCTGTTGGAGGATATTCTTTTTAATACCTTTATATATTATTAAGGATCTTTTATTTATAAAACTTGGTCTAGAAATGCTTTTGTGAAGTTGCTGTAACTACGTAAAATACAAATGGGCCGGCGCCACTTCTAATGTTAAGTGATACCACCTCCAATGTGAATACAAGTGCGTTGCCGGCCTTTTCATAATTTGTAGCCTTTTTTCTTGAAGGTCCCTAAGTCAAATACTTCAATGGGCAGCTCGTTCCACATAGAAGGTAAAAACTGCCTTAGAAAACGCTCATTTGTGAAACGACGGACGTAGGCGTGATATGGTTGGAAGTTCGTATTCCGCCTCGGCTTCCGATGATGAAGTACTTACATCAGATGGGCCTGATCCAGGGGCTCTCCTGATGCTCATCTGATATTATAACATCACAACAACAATCGATCCAAATGTACCACTCGAAAATAAACGGTTTATTTATATATAAAACATCCAGACAACACTAACGTCAGAATCCTGGATCATTTAATCCAATCCAAATGTATTTACAAAAAAATGATTTAAAACAAATGATGACTTTCACCAGTATAATATTCGAAATATAAATAATTTGAGTGTACGTCCAACCGGCCTCCAGAAGAGAAACCACTCCTTATATGGAAATTGTATTCGTTTTTACAATAAACTCTCAAGCAAAATTAGAAATTATAACTAAATAAATTAAAGCACTCGTTAAACGGTAATTAATCAATAAAGCTTTTTTATAAATTTGACGAATATTTAAATGATCCTAATCCTTGGGATTGATTTGCTCCAGTTCAAACAATTTGTGGCGATTAGCTGAAAGTTTCATGCCTTACCTCTTGACTTGCCAACTGGTAGTAAATGTACATTTAGGTTTCATTTAAATTCTTTTCTGACGTTCATAAGTGTACTCGTTTATCTATATCAATAAAGATATTTTGACTTTGACTTTGAAACTAAGTAATAGTAGTAGACACAGTCTGAAGCGTAAAATATAAGTAGCTTTCTAGATCTCACTACGAATACCTAGAAAAACATTGACGCGGGCAAAGTTTTGTGGCTTGAATAAGAATGAATTTTAATAGTTGAAATGCAAATATATTCACAACCACAAAAGTTGATTCTGATAAATTTTGATTATGCTTGAGAAGTATTAATATCTAATCAAAACGCAGTTAAATAGAAAAAAACACCATTTCTTTAATCAAAAATGCGCCCAACTACATTGCTGGAATGGGATGCTACTTGTGTGGACATGTTAGCTCCGTCTCACTTTACTCGGCAATCTGGTGCGGTCGCAGGACAGGCGGAAATTAATAACCGTCTCAAATATACGAGTCTTTCCTCCAAGTTATAAAGACGTAAAATATTTAATATAGTAATTATTATATAAATAGAAATACTTGTACATAAATTCTTTAAAATAATCCCTAAAATGGAATCAAAAACTTTTCCTAAGGATTTTGGCAAAGAAAGTTTACTTAAGCGGTTGATCAAACAAAATTCAATAAATGAGGTGTACACACGTACAACTATCGGTCAGGCGCCATTATGTTTACTTACAAATCAATGCTGTCTATATTAAGTTTTCGCTAAGTAAATCCCAGTTTCTCATATGTCGTGTATTGAGATAACTATATCGTAATTGAGTTATGCTCTTAGATGTCGTCTGGGATTACGCGGACGTGTCCTTACATGTTACATGATAACCTATAATGTCGAATGGATTTTAGTACACATCTAAAAATAGAATTTCACTTTAATAATAAGCATGATATAAATAAATGAAAACAAAATATAAGTGACCACATCGACACACGTGCGAGCGAGCATACCTACGCTTCACACGGAAGACCACAAAAGCGATAGGCTGGCTACATATTTAAGATTTCTAGAGAAAAATGGATAGAGGAACGGAAGAACCAAATGGAAAGTTCAGGAGCCTTTACCTAAAAGAGGTCCATACCTGTTGTCCAACCAGGAGTATATTAACAAAACTAATACCCATTTGATATAAAATTTTCATATGGAATTTAAGTTGCTTTATTATTATTATTAGGGGCGTAACCGATGTGTCCGACTCAGACGTAGTTAGATTAAATAGCGTACATACTCCACCAGCAGTGAGGTTCAAAAACGATATCAAATTTCAGCCCAAAACCCTAGTCTAACAATGTTTTATCGCCAAATATAAATTCGTATCTAAATTCTGGAAACATTTATTTCACTTGTCTGCGTACGTTATATATTTTTGTTTCTTACTGGCTGGCTGGAAAATTATGCACCATAAAGTTTATTGCATCCAAAAGTTTTGTTAAAACTGTGGTACAAATACATAGAAACACTAAGTACGACTCCCAAAGACATATTGAATGTACGGACATTAGAACACAGTAACGTGACCACTTCAACACAAATTTGATTGACGTAATTGGGTCGCACATGTCGCAAAGCATTCTCAATTAAGGGATGCAGATAGTAAAAGCACTGTATGAGATGAGACTGTTCATTTGCAGTTTAAAGGAGTGGAAAAGATCCCGAACGAGTCGCTATTTATATGCAAGCGTACACAGATACGGAAATAGGCCACTGTTTTTAATAAGGCACATTTTTTGAATACGTACTCAGTTAAAGCCAAATTATCTACATGAAATTAGTTGTTGTCGATGGCAAGCCGGATGGCTGGATGTGATGTCATTGATCCCTTGGAAGATGGGACGGGGATGGGGTTCTACTTATGTGGACACTTTTGCTTCGTCAAGCAAAAAAGCTCGGAGCAGGCGGAAAAATAATAAACGGCTTAAATATGAGAGTCTTTCCTCCAACTTCGATTTTGTTCTCTTTGGATTAGAGACTCTTAGGCCGTGGGGTGCAAGTGCACAGGCGCTAATTAAAGATTTTAGTTGGTGCTTTCCTCGCTCAACGAATAAGTACCGCAATACAGCGAGGAAATGTTGCCAGTGTTAAAGGTACACAGGGACCAAACTTTTTTTAATTTGTCTTAACTTTCTTTTCATTAATTTTTAATTATTTTTATTATTATTATGTAGGTCAAGAACATCGTAAATACTGTATATTTTATTGTTATGAATACTAATAAATATGAGAGTTTAGTAAGTCATGTTCATGTTTCTCACCATGACGTTATTAATGATCAAGGTCTTATCTAATACATCTAAATTGTTTTGGGGCTTGTAAGCGTGTAGGGATTTCTACTAAGGAAAATTTGAAAATTGATGTGATAAGGGATTAGGCGTTTCATTTTTATTGTACCATATTAGAGTTGCCTGGAAGAAATCGCTTGTTAGCGATAAGGCCGCCCGTTGCATAATAACTGATGTAAACTTGTATATGTTTTTGTAAAAGATAACGAAGTGTGAATAAATAAATAAAAACCTCATAACTACGCGCTTCAAAATATAAACCATAGTACTCTATTATTTCTGTTTAACTGAGTTAACATTTTATAGTTTAAACCAGAACATAAATAAACTTGACAAGAGTCGTAGATTCAAAGTTATTTTTAGTGAAAGAAAGAACAGAAAAGAAAGAAAAAATCTTTGTTACACATAATAAAGTGCTACTCCTTATTTGAACGAAGTTCCGGATAAATACTGGTATTAATTGAATCAATTTTCCATTATGCCTTAAGAAAAATAACAGCTTAAAAATATTCTAACGCCTATTTTTGTATTTAAAATATAAAACATCTTTATAACGTATTTGACATCCCTTCTGAAGTAATCCAATATTACTTAGATTCTAAAACCGTAACATGTAAATAAATATAATTAATTGCCAAATTCCTGACGCTTTAATACCGACTCAATGTTTAGAAATGGGTGTATAGTAAGAGAACGTACATACGCGCCCACACTTGGATGACCTGTGTCGTGGGCAGCTAGTCTCTTCGATTTGACATTAATAATTTTTACTACAATTTTGTATCCTTGTATCAATATGATGGCGAAGAAAACCAGACATTTAGTTATTGTAATATTAATCGATGTGAGTGCGAAATCTTTTTGAGTGTGAATCCTTTTGTATGTTAGTGCTCAAAAAGGACTGTTGTTTTTTGTTTGAGCACTAACATACAAATTGGTGATGACCAGGTTTTCTTTTATTGGGTCGCTTTTGCCAAGAAACTATTACCTGCTATCTTAATATCTTGCGGATAGAGCAAATTTTAAATAATAAAAGGACCAACCTTATCCGTACATCCGGTGATGAACATGAGGTCTTTCGCCTCAATCCTCCATAGTACCGAAGCCAACTTCTGCTCATAGGTGTAATGTCGGACGAGCAGAGTCAATGCAAGAAAAGCTGCAGCAGCCACGGCAGCAGCCGCAGAAATAACACCAGGGTCGTGCGGTATAGCGCATTTACTGCCGTCGAATCCACAGGATGGTTCAGCTGCTGGTGGATTGCCGCCGATCCATGATATTTTGCTTCCCCCCACAAGTTCCTATAAAAGGTATACAAATTACATTCCAATTCTAAAACAATCTAACATAGCTCTTATACAGTTTGCCAGCCAGTGTGTGAAATGTATGTTTAAATTTATATGTATTAAATGTCAGGAGTATCTGTATAGTATATGTAATGTATATATGAGCAAGCTGCACTAGATAACTAAATATATGAGAGGGTGAGATGTACGGATGGATCCCTACTGATGTACCCTAACACATAAATAGTGAATATATAAATTAGTACGGGATGTCTGCACCAAGAGACCTAAGGTAACAGACGGAGCCCTACGACGTTCATTGCTGAGATCGATCCTCGGCTGTGCACCAATGGTGTTTCTGTCTATTTTACATTCGCTCGAACGGTGAAAGAAAACATCGTGAGGAAACCGGCTTGTCTTAAGGTGATGGACTGTGTCAGGTACAGGAGGCTGGGTACTTACTTTCCTATTCTTGATGAGACAGATACAGATATCTGCCCAAAACTAATAACGTTGTAGCGCCACTGGTTAATAAGTACTTTTTATTTAGTTAATTAGTATAAAGTTAGTCTAGATCGTAAAGTTCGATGATGTCGGACAGTTCAAAAAATATATTAATCAGTTATTTTCGTTGGAATGTTATCAAAGTCCAAGTCAAATAATTTATTCCAATTAGATCATCTAAAATGGCACTTTTGAACGTTAAATAAAATATAAAGATGATTCCAGTTGCCCCTTCCAAAACGTAGTTTCGTGTGGAGAAGAATGAACAAGAAACTCCACACTTTACTTTGGTGATGAAAGCTATACATTATCTAACGTTTTGAGTTATTTACGACAAGCGTCGTTACCGTTTTAATTAAAAAATTATATTTGCGTTAGCTCGATGGGATTATCAAACATCTATTGTAATAGCGAAACAGAGCTTTTTTGACATAAATCATCAATTTTGACAAAATCAAAATTATTTACTTTTGGCGTTGATACGGTAGTTTTTATACAAAGCCAGACTTTGTTCTCTTTGATTCTCTTGAAGGGAGGTGAGGGAGATTTGATTCTCTGGAAAGTCGCTGAAGGCTGTTTACTTAAGCAAAAGCATAGGACCGACAAAGGAATTTCTGAGCGATCGTCAGCGCCGTGAGCAGTGAATCTTTGGTCTCCTTACTTGTCTCCTAAACTAATCATGAATTGACATTGTACACTCTATCTGTATTGACAGATCAAGTCCTCATAAACCACGAGCATAAAATACGTCTTTATGGAATTTGTAATTTAGAAATAAGGATACGGTAGTAAAAAATATTTTACCTCCACCTAAACGATCATTTCGACAGCGGCTGGGCAGTGGCTGTCGCTTATACGGTAATGAACACGCTCAATTAATGGAAATTAATATAAATGAACAAGTTGTCATCTCAAATCCTAAGCATTTAATAATTTAAACATAAAATATTGTTTGAAATTTAACTCAATATATTATTCAAAAAAAATATGAATTCAACGTTAATTCAAGTTGAGAAAACAAACGTAACTAGTAAACTTAGATAGTTACAGGTAAAAAAACCCATCCTTTTTGGACGTATAACACGCGTGAAACCATAAAGTTTAGAAACTCTTATCGGAATGGGCATTTTCCTCGACTAGCGGAAGGGAGTCTCCTGCGAGATTCGGTCCTCGGCTTGAGCCGTCGCGGGGTGGTCAATCGCCTGAAGGGCAAGACGAAAGGATTTGTAAAATTATGAAAGTTAGCTCAGCTCATAATAAGAGGATAATTCTAAATCGCATAATACTAATTGCTAAATGTTAGTAATTAGAGAGACTCGTGAATTGCGTTAAATTAGCATGTATCAAATTGAATCAACTGCAAATGGAATTGTTATACATGATTAAGTTCAACTTAGTTGAGATGTTTGACAAAATATCTAATAAGTATCGATGCGTTATGAGTGGTTCAGCGTTCATACCTACCATTTAAGTATATCATAGCTCTTTTGGTCTAGGTTAGTATAAAACAAAGAAAGATTTTTCAAAAAGGACTTAAACGCCATACGATAATTCGATGTTTTATATACGTATGTCTCATCTAGAATTCTGCCTCGAGAATACGAAATTCCACACAATTTGACTTCCGTCGTTCCACGACTAAGCGTTTTTTAAGGCCGTTTTTGTTGTCCCCCACCACCATCAACCAATGTATTTCCAAACTAATTTGAGACAAGAGCGTAACTATTTGTAAAAGGCCAGCAACACACTTGCTAGCCCTCTGGAAATATGAGTGTCTGTGCCTACCACTTAACATCAGGTGAGCCTCCTGTCCGTTTGCTCTGTTACATTAAAAGAATAGACCAGTATAGAATTCCTTACGAGTACAAAAAGTTTAAGTGGTTATAAATATTACATTTTAATTTAAAAAATATATTAACTGTTCAGATTAGTTGACTAACATAAAATAATACATAAATAAAATACAGTTGCGAATATAGTTTTAATTCGACCGTGGATTATCAATACACTGTTAAATCAATGATAATAAATTTACAATTAAATTAATTTAATGGAAGACTGAGTATTTTTAAGTAAATAGTTCTTATAAAAAACATTGTTATACTAACCGGTAACACGTCTGATGCGTTCACATATCGGAACGCAGCAACTGGTTGCGCGCTCCAGCCACCAGGGGCGCCTTCATCCTCAACTAGACCTATTACGGAGTAGTTGCCTTCTGCATCACCTGCTTTATCCATATTAACCTGTGAAAATAAAGAAATTAAAGACATGAGATTTCTGATAACTTTCAAATTTTGGCCGGCATCGCACTCAAGAGGCTGATAAATTAAATAAAAATAAAAAAAGTGTGCGTGTACACGCGTAAGAAACTTCTTTATGACCTTATTTTGCGAAAAATGATATCTACTATATGCAACTTGTGTCTGTGAAGTTAGCAGAGCACTTACCAGCAGAGCACAAAAAAATTAGAGTTCTGGCAGCAAACACAATAGTTCTAGAGTTCCTGATAGTTTTTAGAAAGAGTTCTGCACTTTTAAGTCCAGAAAATATTTTTCTTAAAAATCGTGAAAGGCTCTGCCAGCTTCCCGGGCACAGCAGAGCATTTCTTATCGATTTCGATAAAAAAGGTCTCATTAAAACAACCAATTTCATTGTAATAGTTCCCTTATCATTTAAATACAAAAATAAAAAGGTTTAATTATAAAAAAAATAAAGAAGAGTGAGAGAAAACGAAATAATTAGCATTTTTCAAACTTTTCACTAAATTAAAAAAAAAACATGTTGTCTAGACATGCCTGGTAGACAGTACTGGTGACCCTAGAGCTGTTTTCCTCGCTCAACGAATAAGCATCTGCCACAGGGACCGAACTTTTTAAATTTGTTTTAATATTCTTATTTACTTATTAAAATTAATTAATTTATTATTATTACTATGTAGATTAAGAATTGGAAATAAATTTAGACATACGTTACAGTGTATTAAATTATTTTAGAAAAAATGTTTTTAGTTTTTTTTTCCGTCAACCTAATTCCATTTAAACAACAAAATAGTTTTATTCTGTTCCATTAATCAGTTAATTCTGTGACCTGTGACCTGATGCCCCGCTACCATGTCAATGTATCGAGGCTGCTATAGGTTTAGTTTGAAACAATTATTGCATTTGGACTTTTTGTTATGAATTATTATAATTATCATTGTAAAGCTACAAAATCTATGCAGTATAAAATCACAATGAATAGTTTATAGGGGTTTCGAACTGTCGGGAGTGTCTGAAATGACAAATTTAAACAATAAATTAATGCATAAGCTGAACTTACCAAATTGGCTCAGTTAACTTGTTTGACTTTGATATTCAATTAAGCTAATATTCGTTGAATTATAAAACTTTATTTAGGACAAAGGGTTGTGACAAAATTCATATATCGCTAGGGAGTCCCTGTGTTGTAGAAAACAATTGTTTCGTGGAACATGTTTAAAACAGTTAAAAAAAAAGTCATTTTAGTCTCACAACTATGTCTTATTAAGCATGAGTGAATGTGTGAGTGTGAGAATGGGTGTGCATGCGCACGTATTTGAGAGTGTAGCTGAGAGTTGTTATCATCGTGCACTGTGTCTGTGTTTGTTTTTGGAACCTCACGTACGTAGTAAGGCCTCTATAGATTCGAGATACAATTTGGCTAGTGTAATTTTTATGTGATTTGCGAGTTTGTACCCGGATAGTTTGACTATCTCAGAATGCAAAGGTTAGAAAATTGTATTATAAAGGAATCCCCTAAATGCAAAGAAGCGTTGGCCAAACACGGACTGTGATACAAAACGTCTGTTCTTAGATATGTGCAGATTTGTTAGTCCATTCAGTTTGTGATATCTTAAACAGATCGCTTAGATTGAGTTAGAATAAGTTTTTTTCTTGACAGAGTTTGACTTTGGGGTATCTAAACGATCTGCGAAAGGCAACATTAAGAACTGCTCTTTGTGATTGATTCAGCCGTTCTTCCCCATGCCGGTAGACAGTATGTTAGAATGAACTGACAGAGTGCTAAATAAATTATTCTAATAAGTTCGTCCTCTGCTACTCGTTTCAGAAGATTGAAGATATACATTAGCTTTCTCAACCTTGAATTCTGTGCATCAATGTGCTTTTCCCAAGTTAGGTGTCGACCTATTATTACTCCTAGATATTTTGTACTTCAGTGTATTCGAGAACTGCACATTGGCATGGATGTTGGTTATGGCGTGTGAGGAGTTTTATGACTGGTTATTAACGGGACATTGGGCGAGAGCGATCTGTTATGCTAAAACACATGAATTTGGTTTTGCTAAGATTTTAACTGAGCAGATTGTTTTGACGCCAGTTAGAAACGCAATTTATAGCTTTTTATGTAATAGTTGGCAAACGGGCAGGAGGCTCACCTGATTATCCATACACTCACATTGCCAAAAGGCTCGTGGTACGTTGCCGACCTTTCATGAAATAGTACGCTCTTTTCTTTAAGGACCCTAAGTCGAATTGGTTCGGAAATACTTCAGTGGGCAGTTGGTTCCACATTGTGGTGGTGCGCAGCGAAAACTGCCGTAGAAAACGCTCAATTGTAAACCTTTCTCTGATACTGATACGGAAACCTGTTCCCAAGTGTTGGCATGAAATATCATAACTGTGTCGTCGGCACATGGGTAAATTTTTCCGTTGTCCAGTCCAGACTGCACAAGTCGTTAATTTTATCTTTATCTTACAGTTCAACACTAAACTTACTTTATATATTGCCTGGAAGTGCTACAAAATTGTAATGATGCAGTGCAGTTATCAATGCAGTGTTGAAGATGCAGTTTAAAAGTATTGGCATTAATTAAATATTTGAAATACTTGATCACTTGTTGTGTCCTAAGAGATTTGCATCAACATTACAATGCCTTGCTTTAAATCTTCGATCCTATAACTTCGAAGAACTTTTATTAACATCTAAATGTAACAATAAATAAAACAGTATTTATATTTTCTTAACTTACACAAACATAATACACTTAATTAAAAATTAGTAAAAAGTTAATGTAAAACACATTTAAGAAGTTTAGTCCCAGTGTACCTTATACGCTGGCAGCATTTCGCTGATTTTCGATACTTATTTACTTCGATTTTATAATTTTTGTATTGTAACATATATAGAAAAATATTATCTTGATTAAGTTTTTTAATCAGAAAGAAAAGACCTAAAGAAAATACGACAAAATCAGTTCCAGTGAGTCAGAAAAAATTGTTATTGAAAATGTAGATTGCAGTGTAAGGCTAGGGGAAAGCGTCACAAGGTCTAAAGGAAGGAAATAAACGCTACGGAAATACCTGTTAATTATTGTAATGATTTCGTAAACTTAATCAAACGATTTTGGCTCACAGCAAATAACTTGTGTAGAGATCGCGCGAGCACTGGACCGCACGCTGATCGCGAAATTAGAATATTTCTTAGAAATAGTTTTCTATTTATTAAAAAAGAAATAGGACCACACTAAACTATTTAGTCCTAGACAGTATTTAAAAAATCCTTGTTAAACGCTTATCTGGTACCTATATATAGTATCCATATTGTAAAGCCATAAATTAAGAATAAAATTGGAAGTGTAATATTATTTTTTTGTAAAATTTATGTTCACCATAATTGTCATATATTTTAGAATCGATAGCTTGTAACTGTCGAAAGTGCATTATATATATGGTGTACTTTCATAAAAGAATAATGTTAAAGATACTTACATCGAATCCCTGAAGCGAACGATAAACTGTAGGTCTGAGAAGCCTCATAATAGTGGCTCCATCTGTAGGTGACACCCCAGCAACCATCGCTGCTGTAGTTGCTTTTGCCCATAGCAATACTGCGTCGTAGAGATGAGCAGCTTCTATTGGTACCTAAAGATTTAAAATTACTTTAATTAATAAGTTCATCTCTTTAATTAGATAATCTTTGAATTGTGAGTCATGGACCGCAAGATTAGCTTTAAGTTTTTAATTTTGTTTAGTCAATTAGTTATTGATTATCATGCCGATCAATTGACGGCAGTTCTCGCATCTGAAAGAAAAGCTGTGTATAAAGGCTTACTATAAAGTTAACGATTAATTAGTTGATAAAAGGGTCTGGACTAGTGCTAGATAGGCTAATTAATTTGCGATATTTGTTTTAAAATAAGAGAGATTATCTAAATTATCTAAATGACTATGGCAAACATGCCATAGTCATTTAGATAATGAACGCTTTGAAAATTAGTAGCGCGCACTTTATAATGAGAGCAAAATATAAACTACATAGTATATAAGCGCTTTTTAAGTAATTTCTGCCGAGCACCACCTCTTTGTGGAACCAGCTACCAGTAGAGGTTTTCCAAACCGATACGACTTATAATCTTCAATAAAAGAGCGTACCATTCCCTAAAAATAAAAAAAATAAACGTAGTCGATCAAAGTTAATTCCCATATATATGTAACTGGTACGAATTTCTCTCCAGAATACTTATCACTTATTACTGACAAGATTCGATAAAACTTGGAACGTTAGCTACACGATTATTGATTTAAACCAAAATAAGAAACATTTCTTGCTTTTAATTTCCGATAAATTGTACACAGATAAAGAAATACATAGTCATGACAGATCAAGAGATGTTAAGACCGACATATCAATCTACCATCACGAACAGTCTTGACTTATTTTCAGTCGATTAACCACGATTTTCTGAAGGCCTTCTTGCGTAACCTACCTAGGTAACATTAGGATTTCTTAGTATAGTTTATTTATAGAACAGGAGGCAAACGGGCAGAAGGCTTATCTGGTGTTGAGTGAAACCGTCGCCCTGGTTACCATGGACACTTAATGGGTTCATGAGTGCGTCGCCAGCCTTTAAAGAATTGGTATGCTCTTTTCCTTAAGTGAAATAGGTTCGGAAATACTTCAGTGGGTGCGTTCCACATAGTGGCGGTCGCGGCAACAACTGACTTAAAAAACGCTCAATTGTAGTACGACTAACGTCGAGGTGTTACAGTATTTCGTATTCTACCTCGACGTCTAAAAGTTTTCATGAAATCACAAACACATGTTCCGTTCTATAACTTACCGATGTATCTTCGAATATCTTGTGATAATTAGGGACACAGAAGGGCGGAGCAGCCGATAACTTTCGGATCATTTGACACAGGACTCTGAAAGACGTCAATTATATATTAATGTAACCCCCACGCATTGAGCGTCACTTTCTTCGGCGTCTCTAAGTCGCCGACCTTGGTTATCAAAGTAAAGTTTATGACCTTATAAATACGATGGATTTTCTATACTTATGTCTACAGGGGCAGTGTTGGCCTTGTGGCTACAGCGTGCGACTCTCATTCCTGAGGTGGTAGGTTCGATGCCCGGCTGTGCACCAATGGACTTTCTATGTGCGCATTTAACATTCGCTCGAAATGTGAAGGAAAACATCGTGAGGAAACCGGCTTGCCTTACACTCAAAAAGTCAACGGCGTGTGTCAGGAACATAAGGCTGATCACCAACTTGCCTATTAGTTTAACAAATGATCATGAAACAGATACAGAAATCTGAGGCCAATACCTAAAAAGGTTGTGTTGCTTTGTTTTATGTCGCATACAACGGAAAGCGATTCATCTATTAAAATAGCGTATAATATAATAATGAACCACGGACTATGTGTTGAATCTTTACCGCAAACGCCATAACAAATTATAGCGGGTAAAATCCAGTAAAACGTGTTGGTAGAAGGAAAAAACGTAAGGAAGTGGACGCGTATTGCTGCATCTGGCACATGACCAGACACGCTTCACGATACTGACGTTAAAAGACACTAAAAGAAGATAATAATAAAACAGTTACG
This sequence comes from Pieris brassicae, assembly GCF_905147105.1. Taxonomy (NCBI): domain Eukaryota; kingdom Metazoa; phylum Arthropoda; class Insecta; order Lepidoptera; family Pieridae; genus Pieris; species Pieris brassicae. Next base: position 9,896,328 of record NC_059671.1, on the reverse strand, counting down.
AAGAATGGATTAAGAGCAAAAGGCTCTTTAATTTGACCATTACGTTGTTTGATTGTCCTTTTTACAAGTTATGAGACAATTTCCCAAAACTAAGTACACGGCGTCGCTCAGACGACGCTTACTCTAGGTTAAAAAGTAACTTTACTATTCACTGTAATAAAGAGGAACTGAATTATACATTTTTGCCTCATATGATACACTTATACCCTGAGGAAATGTTTAAATAGTAATCCTATAAAAATGCATTTTATAATAAATAGTTAATATCTAAATAATAATAGAAAGATGAAACGTTATTTAATGAGTATAGTTTACTAAATAAGCAGTAAAAATTCTTATTGGCTTCCGATTGTAAACTTAATACTAAATTACTGAACTACTCTAAGTACGAGTCTAAAAAGGGGTTATTTGGGGTTTAAGACGTTGCATAACATTTTTTTCACATACATTCTCGATATAGCGGATAAAAAATCGATCGATCGCAAAAAATCTGGATTAGAAATAATCTTAATATATATAAATCTCCTGTCACGATGTTGGTCCGCGATGGACTCCTAAACTACTTAACCGATTTTAAATTAAATTGGCACACCGTGAGCAGCCTGGTCCAACTTAAAAGATAGGATAGCTTAGATCTTTAATTATAGTCGCAATTTTATTTTATTGCAAATTATTTGTCTATAATTAATTGACAATCACAATTATCTGTTAACTCCAAAAGATTCTATCAGATGTCGATACTTTTCGACTCGATTGAGTAAGCAATCAATAGATGGCACTGCTATGGTAAACCGACAAACGTGTCATATAAGCTACAATTTAATATCATGATTACCACGTGTTATGGAGGCTAAAGTATAAATTAAATTTATTTTGTAGTAAACGAAATACCGTGAATAAATTCAATTATTTCCACTTTTTTATTTTTTGGTGTTAGCATAGCCAACCACGTGTTACTTAGACCGAAGTAAATGAAAATTCAAATTATAGTGACGATAATACAGTGAAATTATTCTTTCGTGTCACGGTATTAAGGCTAACTAAAACCACATTAAGGAGAAACGAAGTTCGCGGGGGCAGCTAGATTATATATATAGTTCAAGTATAGAAAGCCGCCGTAAGTGTTCCACTAAACGGAATGGCTAGAATGTCCAATCGTGTGCAGGGCCCAAACAATCCTGATTGTTAATGGATTGCCTATCCGATTACTGGAAGGGAATTCTGGTATCTCTTCGGTTCTTTTGCTTTGTTTTCTAATTTAAGGCGTCTATAATTATTTTGTAATATTTACCTACTTAATTAACTTATAACGAAAATATAAGCATTATATTTTCGTTCTAATTTGTAAAACTTTCTTGTGAGTTTTTTGTATACCTACAAGGCTTCAAAGAAATAAATTATTTGTCGCCCTCCCATATGTATTAAATAATGTATACCAGAGTATCGACTCAATTGTCACCCTCTCTGTCAGTGATTAGTGTCACTTAACATACCTCATCCGTTTGGCCTTTGTTATCCTTCTATAAAAATACTTACTGGTACTGTGGGTTCGTCGGGTAAGAGGGAGTCAGCTTGAGAACGGCTCGAAACGCCAAAACATCGCTGCTGCTGTTTTGGAAGAGGTGATCTAATCAGAAACAAAGTTGTATTTAATTATTATAATAAATATAAATCGTTTATTTGCCAAAGTGGTACAGTGGTTAGATCGATCAATAACAAATATACGCACAATCAGCCATATGTAAATAGGTATGCAAATGCCATATCAATTTTACAATATCTTATATAAACATAAAATAATGTCAAAGTTATTTATCAATCAGTGTCAAATCTATGGTCCAAATACTCGCCTACGCTACAAAAGCGCCATGTCTTTAAAAATTTAATCACTTCCACTTGAAAGAATTACATGGCAGTGATCTACTACTTCTAGGAAGGTCTGAATAAATAGTTTTATAGCCATGGCGTAAATTTTTTTTTGCATATATCGTGGTGGAGCATGCAGGGACCCAGCCGTGTGGGATCCCTCGGTTTATAATGGCATGTTTTGAACAATTTTGGATGTTTTTTGCAATCATAACTGCTTCAAGGATATATAAATAAAATACCGAGATCGTAAAAAAAATATCAAAGGGTACAAGGTAAGGTTACAAAGGGTCCAACACCCATAATAGCCCTAATACATTTTTTCGAGTAATGAAAACTATATTCCCATCTTACATTTTAAAAGTAGTGTTTAATTATATAATACTATTTAGTTTTTAGTTTTTATCTTTTAATGTATTATCTTTTTAGTTTAGTTTGTTTTTTTTGTTCCTGTTTAGTTTTGTCTTAATAACTGTGTATAACATGTATTTTTGCACTTCTTGTCTATCTTATGTAATTTAATACATTTTTTTTCCTTACTCACAGTGGTTGCCTGGAAGAGTTCGCTCGAAAGCGATAAGGCCGCCAGTTGGCGTCCTTTTGATTTAATTATGTTCAATTCTTTTTTATATTGTAATGTAACGAAGTTTTAATAAATAGATAAATAATAATACATACAAAAAACGCTACAACCTTCTTAGCCTCATAAGCCTGAGGTTTATTTATATGTTACATTATCACTTGTCAATCTAATAGGCAAGTAGGTGATCAGCCTTCTTCTGTAACATTCGCTCGAACGGTGAAGGTAAGGTTCAGATACTTTTACACTTTAACACATATTTCTATATCATACTATTTAGGTATGTTCTTTTTGGCAAAGGCCTCGTCCAAATCCCGCCATTCCTGTCTACACTGTCTCACTCTCTGACATGTACCACCTGTAGTTTTGTTAATTTGTTTTATCTATCTTCTAAGTTTTATTCGTAATTTTCGTTTATTGTACCTTGGGCACCAGTTTAGTACTTTTTTGCTCCAGTTTTCTGTTTCTCTTAAGTTAAAGATATTCATTCTTATAAGAGACAATAGTCACTTACATGAGAACTTATATACTACATAAAGATATAATATCACTTTTTGTGAGAGATACCACAGCACTCCACGAACTCTCAATGTCTTTTTTAACCGTAATTGGTTCTATACTTAGGTTAAGTTTATTTATTTTTATTGTAACATCTATGACCTTAGTTGTTCTTAATGATGTATTTGTTATATTATCTATTATTCTACAATAACTGCTACATAACAACAACCTAAATAATAATTTAAAATTTACGAAGGAAAAATATACAAACACAGAATTAGTTCAAATGGGTCAATTTACTCGAAATCGTGACAGAATACGAAACTAAGACGTGATGAAAATCATAAATAACGTTATTCATGATAAAACTTCCTGTTTTTGGTCTATAGCTTATTAAACGTTTTCTTTTATCTGTGTAATCGTAAAAGGATTGTAGTAGGATTATTGAAATACAAATATTGTTCATAAAATATTTCCACAGCAGTAGATATGTAACCTTACATTAAGTTACACACATAGTTAATAATAAAAAGCGTTAACGAAACACTTAATTCCAAAATGAGCTCTTTAGTTTTTACCACAATCATAAATTGTAATTTACCATTCTCGTTTCCGATAATGTCCAATAACATAAGTGTCACTAGTTTTTACGAACTCTGCAATAACTTATGTTAGTTTTTTGTTAATTCATCGAGCAACCAGACTTTATCTTTATTAAAAGCTTATGTTATTAAATATTAAATAAAACAATTAAACTCAGTTGACACCCAGCTTCAACGAAGAGTTTCATTTAACATATTTGAACATATCTACAACTAAAAGAATAAATTTAAAAAAAACGTAAATAAAGTAATTTCATTAACATTGTAACGGAGTTTCAGTTTTACGAATTTAAAAGTCCTTCGAATTTATTTAAATTCGTTGAATTGGTAAAGGCTGTATTCCCAAGTTAAGCTCAAACATTCATTAGAACTTCGTTTTAACTTTTATGTATTTCCGCTCGTAAACTCTGCGCTGTGTCGTTTTTAATGTTGTAAGTGAAACCTAATCGAATCAAATTTCGTTACTACCATCTTTGTCCTAAGAGGCAAATTAATCCGCAATGACGTTGAGAATTTGGTAGATAGGCAAAAGTGAAATCCGAGGCATCTTGGGCATTATTATAGATTATAAATGCTTCGAAGAAAACTATTTATTTTATTTTTTTATGGCTATTATTTTACGGTGTTAGCCAGACTCGTCCAAGTCATCCGACATGTGTTTACGTCCGAAGTTACTACTTTAGAACGTGTTATACGATATCTTTATAAAGTTTTTATATTTATTATACTTTGTTTGGCACCAAGAATTTACCGACCACCGAAGATTTACAAAAACGGATAATAAGAAACATCGAAAAAAATAAACGGCTCAAATAAAAGAGGTTTTTCCCCAATTTCGATTTTGTTTCCTTTGGGGTCGTGGGGTTCAAGTGCACAGGCGCTAATTCAAGATTTTAGTTGGCGTCTAGTAGATAGTACCGGTGACCCCAAAGCTGGTGCTTTCCTCGCTCAAGAAATAAGTATCACAATACAGCGAGGAAATACTGCCAGCATTACTGATACAATTTTCTATAAAATAAAATGATTTACCTACGCGGATATTATGTTGAATTTAAAAATGACTTTCATTAGTAAACTCTTAACAAAAATAAACAATATATTTTGTACATATTTATCTCATATGGTATGTACACGCTTTGTGTAGTCTGACAGCAAGGAATACATTCAAATTTCACTATTCAAGTTCTATTAATTATTTATTTCCTATTTTTTACAGTAACTTATTACTAATTCAATAGAAAACTTATTAATATATAAAATTAACTAAAAACGAATCAAGAAATAATTGAACCATTCTATAACTAATTATAAATAATGCAATTCATGTAAATTCAGCCAGTGTCCAACTAAATATACCCGTCCTACAGGCAATAAGATTCCGAGTGCAAGTCATGGCGCTTCTCTAAATTTAAATTAAAAGTAAATTTGTACGCGCTCGTCGCACAGCATACCACGTCGAGTCTGTCAAACAATTTCGCATTCAATAAGAATGTTTACACAAGAATAATATTATAATTCAATATATAATACTGCCTCTATTCTTATTATATAATAGAGAAACCTCTAAGGATCTTAAAATACCCAAGACAAATAAAGTTGAATACATAACTGGGTGAAATGGTTATACTCCATACAAACTCCGTATGTAAATTTATTTTGAATACGCTCCGTCAAGATCGAAGTTCAAAAATACTAAGTAATCTTGGAAACAAGAAATTTCTAGCAGATATCACGGTTGTGAAATATCACGAGCTCTATGATATGATATCATGAAGGCAGCATGTTGATGTATCAGTTAGGGCTTATCAAGACAGGCTCAATCTTCTAAGAATATGAAGAAGAAGAGGAATTACTGATACACATTCTTAAGCAATACTATTATATCAAATAATTGTTAATAATACACAAAATTCTTAAACAAAATAGACAGTTTCGCTTATGTATTAAAACGACTAATGGAAACTGTTAACTATGACACCGTATTAGCCGCTTAGAATATGTTTCATCTATACTTAGATATGGCATTATAGTTTAAGGAAATTTAGTCAATGCTATCTTTGAAAAAGCTCAAAATGTTATATCTCCCCTGTATGTGTAGTTTAGAAATGTCCTCATTCGTTCACAAAGCATTAATATTTTTAAGTCAACGGGAATAGACATAGGGAGAAATTGCACGTGCCAAAAAATAATCTGGAATTGAATAGGAAAAACAGCTTTTGTATGGCAATTAAGGTTTATTATTTATGATGATTTGCTATTTTAAAAGAGAACCGAGAGTTTTTTACGCCAGCTTTTTCCTTCGGCCTACACCCTCTGTCTTTGCCGATGAGTAAGAACTGAGAAAGTCTGCGATACAAATTTAATGACGTAAAATAAGTGATACCTATATCTTATATTCCATAATATACATATTTTTTATAATCATTTACCAAAAACATCAAAAGATCTTCCTACTAAAAATCGACTTAATGTACTACTTTTGGAGTTTTTTTTTAAATTCTAATAATTATTATTTGCGTGAAACATTATAATTAATATTAATTTGGAGACGTATCAATATATTTTAATAATGTGATACTTTATGACTACAAATAATACAAGATTTGACTAATTGATATCATATCAATTAGTCAAATCTCATAACTACTATGTAAAATTTCTTTTAAGACAAATTTGCACACCATTATGTGTGACAGATCTTTAGATTCTACCAACGTAACATTTTTGTACCATATTCTTGCAAATGAATTATTATTACTATAATATATTGATACGAACAAATTAAAGAGTTGTAAGTGGAGACCAGGTCAAATTTATGAAGCATATTATTATTATTATTAAAGCTTTATTAATTAAATTATCTATTTGGACTTAAATTATTGATAGGGTTCAAACATTTATACGAAGTATAAGTACTAGATCATGGGTACCAAGCTAACTTATCCAACATTGTTGGTACTTGATATCCCGACGTCAAACTGACGCTTAAGTAGATAGAATGTCTTATCTTTATTTACGCAGGAGGTTGGTCGTAAAGCTTATTTTACGGTCACATTCTTGTCAATAATAATTGTCCTTTGTTCTTTGACCGATTTTTATGATAATTTACTAAAATTTGTCACACTCATGGTGTATATAATCCTCAAACAAGTACATTATATTGTTTAATTGTTTACAAAAAATCTTATCCCTTAATCAACAAGAATTCATATATAATTTACTTACAAACATAAGTAAAAGAAGCTAATTAGTTATAGGCACTTTGTTTGATTCCGCGTCGAGGACTCTTGTTTTTGAAATGTTAACGGTACTTGACAATAATTTCTATACAACAAATTTTATAATTAGACTTATTGCATGTAAATAATATTTTCTGTTTCATCGAGGGGAAGTTGAGAAGACGTTGTTTAATTGATAGGGAATATTTAGAAAGTTGCAAAAGTTGTTTTTAAGAAAGTGGTTAACGATGAAAGGGCCTCTGAAGGCAAATAAGTAAGCGCGTTTTGGGTTGCTTAAATGTAGTTTTTTTGTTCTTTTTCTATAGAACAGGGGGGTCGCATTGGTTCGGAAATATTTCAGTGAGCAGCTGGTTCCACATAGCGGTGGTTTGGTCATCGACGACTCGAACCGCTCTTCGTTGAATACGGTCAAGTAGAAGAAGCTGGTACTGGAGAGCCCCGCCCCAAAGGTGATACAGTTTGCGTTATGATGTGGTGTGATCAGTGTTCGTTTCCAAAAAAAGTCTACAATTGTTAAAAGTTTTGAATATGATATCGCTTGAAATCGATTTAAATAAGTATTTCTCTTTAACTACAAACCCATATTAAATAAAATTATACGGAAGCCTTTGAGTGAGAAATTTCTGGAAAAAAACTACAAATCAAATTCACAGCATTCGAACTGACAGAATTAAATTTTGAACTGACATTATTATCGTTAGTATATCGGCTTAACTGGAAAGCAAGTGGTTTTCTAAAATGGTACTAAAATAATAAATTTAAAATAGTTTTATAGACGATTCCGATAACGCACTAACAGGAAAGTAGCCTTTCGTACCTATCTACTAAGAGAGAAATATTAACACAAGCTAAAGGCTGACATTCAAGTGTGGGTGTGTAAAGAGCAGTATTAGCTTGAGCGTGCGACAAAACTCAGCTGTGTACCCGTGGACTTTTCTAAGTGCGCATTAAACACTCGCTCGTACGGTGAAAATATAGTGAGGAAACCGGAATGCCAGTATTTCCCACTGTGGTACACACACCCTACAGACAGGCAATTTCATTGTTTCATGGAGATATTCGAAAATTGATTAAATTTATTTCGAATTTCAGTTACATACTGTGTCACGTAACAATTTTCTAGTGACGTTTTACTAAAAATTATATCATTAAATTTCTTAAGTGAACGATTTTTTTAAATAAGTAATATTTAAAAGAAAGCGTGGTCGCCCTCTTGCACGATGGGCTGACGAGCTTAAGAAAGAAAGAAAGAGAGGATTGGGAGAAAAATGCTCAAAACAGAGAGAGATGGAGCCAATTGGAGGAGGCCTATACTCAATAAGAGGTCCTTGAAAAAAATAAAAGAAATATATACATATACATTTTATGTGTGTGTTTATTTTGTAAATTTTCAAGGAATTAATGAGGCTTAATTATTAATTATTATTAATATTTAAGACTAGTGTATGTTAGCTATCTGCAATCAACAACTATTAGAATAATTTTCTCAAAACTGATAAAGAAATTAGAGGCCAAGGATCAAGGATTATTGTACTATTGATATTATTTGTTAAAATTATTCGTTTTCTAGCAATATGCGGCAGTTAAATTGGAAAACAAATTTCCTTAGAGACTGCTCTGAAATTTTTGTATCGGGAAAAATTTACATAGTATTTTGGTACAAAAAATAAAAATTAAATTACATTGTATTTTTATATAATGCAATTATCATTTTAAATAAATATCTGGTTAGATATATAAATATTTAAATAAAAAGCACAAATCAACTTAAAAATTAAACATAAAAGTTACAAAAATTAAAATACAAGTTATAAAAATACTAGTGATTTTGTACTAATAATTATTGTTAAGTAAAAAAAAAGCAAAGCGGCGGATTAGGTATGAAATAGGCTTTCCACAGGCTTTCTTTAAAATTGATCATACAAATTTCCAATAAACCAATACTGTTTATATCTTCGTTTTGGTTTGGTATTACAAGTTTTATCACGAACACGCGAAATGAAAGCATTTTCGTTTTAAAATGCTCTTTTCCAACGCGAAATGTTCGTATTGGTTATGTTTGAGATCAAAAATTACAACTATAGTCACGTCTAAGCCAGGTAGTATGAGGTTTTAAGAAGACGAAGATAAAATTTATTAAACTAAATGTAAACATAACATTTCTTTACAATATCGGTCATATCGTCATATCGATAACTTGACAGATGATACATAGCACAAAACATACAATAGTTATTTATGTACGTCTATAAATAAGGAAACAAAGCTGGATTTGTCGAAGATTATGTCTCTACCAATGGAAATCAGTGCTGCCAGTGACAGGTAAAGATGAGTTGAGCCATTTGGATAAAAGTTATTCAGTGTTTCTATTTCTTTTGTATATATTTAGATAAGTATTTTTTATTTCTTCATTATCGCTTGCCCCAGGATACAAAGCCGTAAAACACTATTACGACTGTTTAATGTTTTCTCATTTTTTACTTTCTTGGGTAATACTGTAATTATAACATTTATCATAATTTTTGCAAAACAAGAGGATTTCTTTATTCTACGGAAATTATTTTGAGCACAATATTAGTAATACTCGTTTACCTTTCCGAAATAGATCGCAGCAACCATAAAGATAATTTTAGATTAGTTGTATCAAATGTACAAATAATCATAAAAATTAACGAGACCATTTAAATCTATTAACAATTAGAGAATAGTTTTTCACGAAAGTAAATTATAACGTTCTAGACATTCTTCAAAATATACCGTCGTAATGTGCGGTAATCGTAATCTTAAAAAAAAAAATCAATGGCGCTACAACCTCTTTAAGGCCTCTTTTACGACTTTGTTCCCCGGGGCAAGCGATATGTCAATTCTTTATCCGAAACTCAAACTACACACGTAGATACTCCTACACCAGTGTAATAGAAAAACGTGATATCGTAAATAGGATTATTATATTTATTTATGTCACTTGTCAAATAGGACCACTTCAGTCTAATTAGATTACATTTAGAGTACATTTAGTTTTTTTTTGAACTATTAACTAAACAAGTATCAACGATGTTTAAATCGTATAATAGACAAAAATGCTTTTTCACTATAATATTTTTTAAGGTATATATATATATATATATATATATATATATATATATATATATATATATATATATATCTAAAACAAATGAAAGCTATTTTTTTATTTATTTAGGTTTAGTTACATAACAGGAATTAATACAAAATAAAAGGTAAAATAAAACATTTATTGCCACCTTTTTAATATAAATAAATGAATGATGTACATAATGTACTAAGGTTTAGAATAAAAAAATAGAAATATATAGAATGGTTTAAAATGATTTTGTAAGTCCTAAGTAACAATCATCACACCACTTTTCTCATTAATCTATAGCGTTGATAAGATAATATTAAATCCGCCATTATGTAGTGGCGGCCCTTTTTGCATTTCAATGTCACCGAATGTCTTAAGTTGTTGGCATTCATGAGAACTAAAGATAGACAGTGCCACATACTTTTCTTGACCAGTAACAGCGTCGCTGTCATGCATATTAGTATTGCAAGTATATAAAAATACCATTTTAAGGGAATAATTTGAAGGCTAACTTAATAATTTATTGAAATGTCTTAATAAAACAATATATACTAGCATCTAGAAAATACAGTTCTAGGCTTTAATAAGTGCGACGCAAACTTAGGAACTGATATAATATGGTTTTGTGACTTGTACTATTAATACATATATCCTATATACCTGTATAATATCTTTTAAGATACCTAGCAATTAGAACTGTTCGATAATTAAAACTTTGCCATTGTAATTAATAATGCATGTTGGTAGATAGTAATATTATTCATTGTGTGCATCAAGAAATTACAGAAAATAAACAATGTTAATATATTTAAATTACTAGATGACCCAAACAGGTCAAGCTAATAAAAGTACTAACATACGTGAAGAAAGGCAAGAGCTTACCAGCTTGTGTGATTGCTGCATTGCTTGGATCGTAGATCTCGTCGTCTACGGCGACGACCGCGTACTCTCCGTTGGCAAGAAGTCCACGACGCAGTAGCACCTTCACGAAGTCCACCAGAGCAATGTTCTCGCCGAGAAACACGTATACTGTTAAAAAAGCATTTAAGAATCATTAGTATCAATAAAGCAAAAATATGTTATAAACTCTTTCGTATATAATATGACCTAAATAACTGTTATTTACTTTTTGATGCTCTGATGCTGTTACTAGTGCGAAAACTCTCGTGGAAACTTGTACGAAATATTGTCTGCATTGATTTACAATTTCTTTAATATACAACTCTGTTTTATTTATTTATGGCCTCACATCAGAAACACAAAATATATACTTTATACTCAATCTCTTTATTACAACTCTCTTACTGCACAGTAAAAACATTTTACTTCTATACTGGTAGTAAATGTAAATTTACAATTAATTTAGCTTCTTTTTGACGTTCATAAGTGTACTTGTTTACATATATGAATAAAGATATTTTGAGTTTGAGTTCAAGTCGTATTATACAATTTGTGTGTTCCTCACAGGAAGGTAAATTAATCCGCAATGACATTGAGGATTTAAGAGAAAAGGAAAAGTACAAACTCCAGGCACGTTAGGCATCATTACATTATACCTGCTACGAAAATAACGTTTTAAATTGAGCTATTAGTTTTACTTTTTACTTGAGTCATCCGTCTTTTGTTTTTGTTTTAAGGTTTCATGTTTACTACTTTAGAACGAGTTTTACTTAATAAAAAAGTATTGAGAGATTTTCGTATGGAAAACTTACGCTTCGGACAGGAAGGACGAATCACCGTTCGATCTGAACTATAAAATGTTTTCTTATTTACAGAATAATACAATCTAAATTATGGTATTAAAAACAGTGGTTTCTGTTAATGTAACAATAGCAGTCTTGTTAGGCAACAAATGCATATAAAAATAGTTGTTCAACTGTTTTTTTATGTTGGTTTAGGCTATCTAATAACTGACCGGTAGTCCATTTATTAGCTCTCGAAGTACAGTGCAGACATGCCTTACAGCTCGGGTCTGTATAGTAGACATTTATAAACTTTTTATGTGTTTTATTGTTTTTCGGCCAAAAACTGAAATTATTTTATTCACCTGTTAAATATGTATAAATTGAATACGTGGTATGAATACTACTAATATACTTGCCACTATACCTAATATGACTTTATCACATTTTGTTTACGTTAAGAATATTCTTGCATCAGTTTTATATCAAGCTCATGTTGTGACTTTGATTTATTGCATATTATACTTGACCGTGACTTGAGCGCCCATATTTCATACATGTGTAGCTTTTGATGCGGTATTTATTCTTCATGAGAGCAGCGTTGGCTAGTGGTTTCAGAGTGTGATTTTCAGCTCTGATCGTAGGTGCAATCCCTAGCTGTGCACCATTGGACTTTCTTTCGATGTGCGCATTAACATTCGCTCGAACGGTGAAGGAAAACATCGTGAGGAAACTGGCTTGCCTTAGACCCAAAAAGTCGACGGCGTGTGTTAGACACAACACGCTGATCATCTACTTGCCTATTAGATTGACAAATTATCATGCAACAGATACAGAAATCTGAGGACCAGACCTAAAAAGCTTGCAGCGCCACTGATTTATTTTATTTATTACATAATACAATTAATATTTTTAAGGACATTAATATTCATGAAGTCCCGTAACCTTCAGTGATCTTACCCCTTTATTGGTTTCCAGCATAGAATAATAAATTGAGTTTTATTTCCGAACCGGTTTTCGAGATTTTCTGAGACTGAATGATAATAATAAAAGTCAGCTGTAATATTACTTACGAAGTTTTCTAGAATTTAAAATATAACAACAAAAAACCGCTACAACCTTTTAGGTCTGAGCCTCAGATTTCTATATCTGTTATGTGATAATATGGGTATTTTTTAATAGGAATTTTAAAGAATGAAATAAAAAAAGAAATTTAGAATAAACATTGAGAATTTAATAAATCTGACGCTTTAAAAGTTTTTGGAATGGTCTTCTTCTTTTAGCTGTGCTGTAATGCATTGTATGGCTCTCGGGTGTCTCGAATAGCCTGCAAACTTATAAGCGACGTTCAAAAGTGAAGTTATCAGGTTATACTTTTTGAAGGATCTCACTAGTTCAAAAGGATTCCATAGTCCAGTAGAATATATATTATGAAGATAAACGATTTTTCTACTTAGAAAGCCAATTTTCTCACAGTTATTTTAACTTAAATGTATAACAAAAACTTGGCGATTAAAAAGAGTGGCGGAGAGTTTATTGCCAGTTCTTCTCTTCCGTTCTACGCCCTTGATTTGAGAACTGGCAGTAAATGTAAAATTAGAAGCATTTTATATACATTTCTGTTTTTGACGTTCATAAGTGTACATTGTGTTACCTATATGAATAAATGATTTTGAATAAATTTTTTATTATATAATATTTGGCCAAAATCCGATTGAATTTTTAAAATTTAAGAATCGATTGGTTTTTTTTCGTCTTTGTTATGTTTGCCTTTAAGTCGTCACATTAAATTTTGATTTAGTTTGTTCTCTGTATTTTTGTGCCAATCGTTACGAAGCTCTTGTAGATAAATTAAAAAATAAATAACAAAGAATGTGTTTGTAGTTAAAATTGAAATGTAAAACAACAATTAATTTGTCCACTGAAGTATATCTGAACCAATTTGACTTAGGCTCCTTCAAGAAAATGTACTAATTATAAAAAGGCCGCACACTCGCGAGCTCTCTGTAATTGGGAGTGCCCACGGGCGGAGCCTTCTGCCCGTTAGCGCTCTGTTTTATAAAATAAGAATGTCATAACATAATTCTATTTTAAATTTTTAAACAAGCAAAGAACTTTCCACAAAAAAAAATCTTTTGCATTTACTTTACTAATTTGACAGTTTATAAAGTAAGGAAACATATTCAAAATTAATTCTAAGCAAAATTCTTAGAAAACATATTCACTCAATATAATTGAATTCTTCAATCTTATCATTGCTAAGATATGCCTTATGGTTATTATATACATAAACTAATATCTTGCATAAAACGCGCGTGTATATGTATATGTATGTATAGTTTTATATCCAATAAATATAAAACTATAAGATTAAATACTTTGGTCGACGTTATATAGAGTTTTACAGTATGATACGGAACGATGCAATACCTCAGTACTGGTGATCAATAGAAGATTTGGATATAATCTGGACGTTTCCTTGATAAATCTTATAATAATTAATTTATCTAAGCAAATAATCATATAGTTATTATTGTGTAAGTTACAATATTGTCCTAAATATTATATTAACTTTACAAAGCTAAAAACAAAACCACACACACAGTTTTTTTTTACCGTATAGGTACATTGATGAACCATGTAAAGGCAATTCAGCCTTCCCGCTTTTATCGTCAGCCAACTGAGCGGACATGTTATTTATAAAATTATCAAAATCGATAGTCTTCAATTCTTCGTTTTCTATTGAATCTGTTTATTTCCGGAGAATATATAACATTTTCTAACTTGGCTGCTATTCCTAGGATGAGCAAGTTATCTTATTTTCCCCTGAAATTTTGCTATTTTTCCAATAACTAATGATCTATGTCTGTCACTTTTAAGATCTCATGTTGATAGTTTGTAAGCAAGCATGCTGTGTTTGTCTGTTAAAGATATAATGATCACTTAATTTTACTTTTGTGTGTTCCTAGGTGTTGTTATTATAATGCTCCTTATTATATATGTAAAATCAAATATAGTTCACTGAGATATTCATTAAATTTGATATGGAAGAGCTGGGAATCCTGGCACAGGTGTTTATAGTAAAAATTATTTCCAAATCTTTCACATTATAACGCATTGTTATAATGAATTAACACATTTTTTTTAAATGTGTACATTCTTTAAATACTTAACATTAGGAACGTGACGTCTATATAGCAGTCATATATTTAAAAAACATAAATTAATCAAAAATATAATTAAATTATCTTTAAAAAATGGAAACAGTTTTTTCAGGAAAGGGTCGCAATTTTTTTAATAACTGTTGACAATTCGCGAAATTACGATGCTTATTTCAATAACTCGGCTTGTAATATTTCGAAAACCCAACATAACCTCAAATTAATTTGTGACAGGATCATCGTAAAAGCCTTAAATCACGCTAAAACAAAATATATTACGTTGTGACAAATATTTCTCCATTATCTATGTTGGGATCATAATTGGTATTTATTCTTATAGTTATTATAAGTTGTATATTATAAAGACAATCTTCGCCCTGTTAGCCTAGTAGTTGCGTTCACTCGTAAAAAGCACATGCTATCTAAAATCATAATTAAACGAAACATATGTTTGTACAACATTTACACAGTCAATACATACTTCTAGTCTTCTCGTAGGTCTCCTCCACAATTTTCTCCATTTGCGATATGTGTCGTGGTATATAGTCGGCAAAGCGATGCTCTGCTGTTATCGTCAATCCGTTGCCTTGAGACAACTCCTGCGCAAGAAGTGTATCATTAAAAATACATATCTATTCAAATAAAATACTTTATTCATATAGATAACTTACTTCTAAATTAATCGCAAACATCATTGACTAAATTCACATAAACTGCCAGTTCTCAAATCAAACAAAGAACATACAAGCATCTCTCTGCCAGTTTGGCCAGTAAGCAACATGCCACTGATACTAAGTCTAACAATAGAAAGAAAACTGGCTGATTTACTGGCTACAATTGAACGTTTTATCCCTCAAGAACAGATGAACTGAATTGGCTGAAAAATGGTGGGGAGGTAGCTTAGAAGTAGAAGATGAACATACGATACGTTTAATCCTGTTTCCGTTGGACATTAAATTTGGTATAACAAAACGCAACTGGCAGCTTACCCTATGGTTAAGTAAAATTGAAAATTTGTTAATTAGAAAAATTGAAGTTGATCTTTCGATGTGTTTATTTCGAGTTTCTAATAGCTTATCGTGCCGATATTATCATTAACAATGCCACGATCAAGACGATCGATTCTTTCCCGTCAAAGCCGTAATGCAATAAATGGGTGGACCGTGTGTTTAAGTACATTCGAGAATAGTTCACATTATTTACTGTTAGATAATTTTTGTAAGTTAAGTTTCATTTTGTATGTATCATGTGTGTACAGGACAACGACTGTCGGGTCTGCTAGTAATATATATGATTTAAACTACATTCAAATAAATAAATATTAATTTTTTTTCATATTTAATTATTTTAAAAGAATTTAAATTATGAACATTTGCTTTTTCCAGTATTTTCATTTGTATCTTCTAAAAGAGCAAAAGTGTGGGCATCGCTTAGCTCGTAGGTTCGATCCCCGGCTATGCACCAATGGACTTTCTGTCTATGAGCGCATTTAAGATTTGTTCAAACAGTGAAGGAAAACATCGGAAGTAAACAGGCTTGCCTTAGACCTAAAACGGTATGTGTCAGATACATGAGGCACCTACTTGCGTATAAATGGTCCCGAAATAGACCCAGACATAAAACGAACGCGCCAATGATTTATTTTTATTATATTATAAAAATATTATGAAACAGTCTGTAATTTTTTCTTTTCAGTAATCAGCCTCGTGGCTTATTAAATTAATTATCTCTAAGAATCTATAAATATATTTTACCCTAACTATATTAAACGAAATAATCAACAAACTATCTGCCTTCGTCAGAATTACGTTAATTAAGCGCCGTACTAGTGACAGTAATAAAATCTAGCTAGTGTAATTAGTAGGAAGCTTAGAGCTTCTATTAGGTCCTTACATATGAAATTGGCGTATTTCGTACTGGCCACTTTAATCACGATGTTCTCCTCTTTGGTAAGGAATTCCAAATTCAAATTTGTACAGCTATTTACTCATGTATTTGTGCTTCGATGTCCGTCATTCATTTGTTTTTTTCTTCTGTTTTTTTCTGTTTGCGTCGCTCATTTTACAAAATGGAAAACTTAAAGTGTGTGTGTTAAAGTGGCACTAGTGCTGCGGAAACGACTCGAAGGGTGAATGATGTGTATGGCGGTCATGTTGCAAAATAAAATACAGTTCGTTTTTGGTTCCAACGTTTTTGTTCTGGAAATTTCGACCTGCAGAACAAGCCCCGTGGACGGCCTGAGACCCAAGTTGGTAATGAAGTATTGAAGGCTATTGTGGAAGCGGATCCATCGCAAACCACGTCCGAGTTAGCTGCAGGCTGCGGTGTTAGTGATAAAACTGTTTTAATTCACTTGAAGCAAATTAAAGAAGAAGAAGGGAAGATTAAAAATCTTGAAAGGTGGCTACCTCACGAATTGACTGAAGCAAACCGGCAAATGCGCATCGACTGCTGCGTTACATTACTGAACCGGCACAATAATGAAGGTATTTTAAACCGAATCATTACCTGTGTAAAAAATGTATTCTTTACGATAATCGGAAGCACTCAGCCAGCCAAATCCTGCCCCAAGCGAAAATTAACCCCAAAAAAGTTACTTATAAGCGTTTGTTGGACTAGTGCCGACATTGGTCATTGCAGTTTTCTCAAATCTGGCCAGACTATTACGGCTAATGTCTATTGTCAGCAATTGCAAACCATGATGGAAAAGCTAGCGGCTAAACAACCTAGGCTGGTCAATCACTCCACGCCACTGCTACTTCACGACAACGTGGTCTAGACACACTGCACAACAGACGGCTACCAAATTAGAAGAGCTTCAATTGGAATGTCTAAGACATCCTCTGTACTCCCCGGACCTTGCTCCAACAAATTACCATTTTTTTCGAAATTTGGACAACTTCTTGCAAGGGAAAAAATTTAACTCTGATGGGGCAGTCCAAATCGCCTTCACGGATTTTATTGATTCCCGTCCGACTGTTTTTTTTAGTAAAGGGATCAATGAACTACCTATGGGATGGCAAAAGTGCATAGAAAACAATAATTCATACTTTGATTAATTAAATATATTATATTTAAAAATATTCGACTTTTTGTTCCTCCCATACAAAACGCCAATTTCATATGTAAGGACCCAATATTTTACAGTTTGCTATTCGAATTTCAATTCTTTTCTAAACTGAAAACAATGGAAGCAGCCATATTTTTTATTTTATTTTTTTTAAAATGAGGTTTAATTATAATTAAGTAACAATAATAAACAGACAAACAATTAATTACGCTACGCTGTTTGTTAAATAATTTTTATTAGCGGACCCGACAGACGTCCTGTCGTAACTATGAAGTTTGATTTCGAATTGGTATAATTAACTAAAAATGCTGTATGATAAACATTGTTTGTTTAATTTCTAGCGCGTATATAAATAGTTTTGTTGGTATACCGGGAACAGGCGACATATCAAAATCGTGGATTTTCAAGATTAATGCCACAAAGAATTAGTGACTGTCATTATTTTATATGTATCAATATAATAACTCCGATCGAAGCATTGCTATTAATGATTATTTAATATGGTTAATTATTCTTAAATTTTCTAATTTCTGCGCTATTTTCTTTATTTCATAAGAACCTTCTCTGACAATAACAAACACAACAAAAAAAGAATTAGCGAAATCGGTCCAGCAGTTCACGCGTGATGCCGTGAACAAGGGAAATAGGGATTCATTTTTATATATGAATCTTATCGATTATCTTATAGATGAATCTTTCTCATCCTACGATTCTAAAATGAAACAGATTTTAATATTCATTCATTCATTCTAAATTAGTTGTTTTAAAAATAATGTATGGTTATTAAATACGTTCTATATATTTTAAGCTAAGCCAATCTTATTTAAAACTGGAAGACAAATGCATAATATTTTACTGTGTATTATATATAATATATATTAAATACATTCATATATATAATTCAAAAACATATATATATGTGTGTTTTTGAATCAAACCTTAATTGCCGCCATTTGCTGTCCAGCTGCCGTCAACTCGTCCCCAGCAACAATCGCAAACTTGGTCCAACCGAACGCCTTCAGCAGAGCGACGACCGACTTGCTGACCTTGTGGGCAGGCGGCAAAGTCCTCGCGAAGGTAGCGCCTAGACCGCCTGAGTCTTGAGCTTCGGCACATTTCTATACAGAGATTATTTACTATTATAAATAGTTTGATATATTTTTATTATTTTAACAAAACTCTTTCACCTTCTGTTAAATTCGGATGACGAAGCATTAAAAAACGATAGTTAACTGCTATAGTTAAAATTGAGGTTAAGATTATTGTTAGACAAAAGGCGTGTAGTATTAGAACAGAGTGCAAACGGGCAGGATGCTGATCTGATGTTAAGTGATATCCATGGACACACTACTTGCGTGAGGACTCGCGAGTCCGTTGCCGGCCTTTAGGAATTGAAACTCTATCAGTACCGTTCGTGAGTACTGTCGTGGTTCAGAGCGAGTCATCGTACGTTTATATATAAACCTTGTTTTACCATTTTGTCTATTGATCTGCCTTTGAGTAAGCCTAATTACAATATTTATATATATATATATGTTCGTTGATATGCAATTCTATATGCAAATAGTACAAGACTGATATCATTTGCATACTCCTTATCAACGAACCTTTAATCGTATCCATTTGTGGAATTAATCCACATAATAACATAACTGGTACAATTTCAGTAAGCACATGTTCTCTTTATTATATTTGTCAACATAACTTTCAGTTTTATGACATAATTACTATATGAACAGTTTATACGCTTTCAGCGTTTATAATTCTCGTATAGTAATGGAAAGTTACACACTTATATTCTTATTTTTTTGTATTTCAATAAAAACACACCATTGAAGCCCCTTCTTCAAGTACACAGGCGCTAATTAAAGTTTTAAGTTGGCGCCTTGTAGATAGTACGGGTGACCCCAGAGCTGGTGCTTTCCGCGCTCAAGAAATAAGTATCGCAATACAGCGAGGAAATGCTGCCAGCGTTAAAGGTACAAGACCACAGGGACCGAGGGATTTTTTAAACTTGTTTTAATATTATTATATTACTTTGTAGGTTAAGGAAATTATAAATACTGGTTATTATTTATTAATTATAAATAGTGGTTAATAAAAGCAATACTCAAGGCAAAGTAAGAATGAAAGCCGAAACAAGTTTAGATAATTATTGTCGACTTGTCAAACTTGGCGAAGTCAGGCTTTTTTGGTATGATGACAGAGAAAACTTTTATACTAATCTGTGAAGCCAGAAAAAAATTAATAAAGCAAAAATATATTAAAATCATTTGAATCTGCAATAAATATCAATTTCAGTGTTAAGAATTGTAAGGAAATATAATTTTAACTTCAAAAGCATTTTTTACGCAATAAAATAGAAGAGCGTAATTGTTTCATTTAGCACAGTACAACATTTCAAATTCAATTTGTTTAATGTATGCCAAAAAACAAAGTCTCGCAAGGGAATTCTTTTACCGTAAAAAGTTGTGAGATCAATTTAATGCCAATTCCCTCTCTATTACGTAATTAGCTAACTGAACAACATCTTATAGTAACCATATCAATGTAACAAATCTTATATTCAAGATAAAAATGCTGGGAAACATCAATCTAGTTTGACGTAGTTCAAACACTGTGACTATATGTTAATTATTTCTTTTTTTATAAAGAATAATGTAAAATCTATAGTTGCAATATTTGTGAATATGTATACCATGTATCTACATAATTATTTAGTTATCTGCTGCAATGTTTTTGAAGTGAAACTTCTTTAGGCGCATGAGGGTAAAATTTTGACAACGTCACGAAGATGAGCAGCGTTTTTTGTCGAAAAGGGAGAGAGCGATTGAGACCGACTGAGAGAGAGTGGGAAAGGGAGATATATAAAAAATACACGCTATTGGTTGATGCTTGGTTGCTTGATTGGTTGTTGATGAGGTTGATTGATTGATCGTTTAGTAGTTACATATTAGAACTTTAGATGGCAATTCTGTCGCATAACGTTTTGAGCAGTAAAAAATATTAGCAGTTAATAATATATTATTTTTTATTTATTTATAGTATAATTCGTACGTGTACAGTGTGTATACAGTATGAATATAGATATACAAATACATGGAGTGAACATGTTCTGGCACATGTTCATCTATTAGGACTTTTACCTTAGTAATAATTATTTACAAAGAAATTTCACTTCTGACTTATGTACTTTGTACGCACATGTTAATGGTGTTTACATATAACTATCAATATCAATATATAAAAAATATTGTAAAAACCATTTTAAAGAAGTAAATATGGAGTTTCTTGCCCCCTCTTCTCAATATGAAACTACCCTTTGGAAGGGGCAACTAGACTCACTTTTTTTAACATTTTTGACTTGTAATTTTGACTTTCAAAAGTGCCTTTTTAATAGGCCTAAGTGAAATAAATGATTTGACTTTGACTTTATATGTTTTAAATTAATATAATGAATTCAGGCTTTTAGTTTTTATCCATGACGAAGTTATAGGGTATCATGACCTGAACGACTTCGAGAAAAGGATGGTACGGCCGTGCCGCATTTTTGCTCGACTTAGCCGACGCACTGCCGTGTCCCCAGATTTAACTTTATATTGTTTAACACAAACGGCTCCCTTAATTCGTCGATTATCATAACATGGTTAAGATTAAGCACAAGTTTGACTTCGAGCGGCCCTAAATACAAACTGTAAGCACATATTTTCTGGATCTCACCCTAAGAGAATTGTCAAAGAAGGTCCTCTTTCTTTAACATCTTTGACCTAAAAATCTAAGAACGTTACCGATAATTTGACAACTGATAATCCTACAAACTTAATTTACATTTTATAAGAATCGAAATTATGACTCGCCAAAATTCAGAGTCTAAAAGATTGGAAAGGTGAATATATTTGTAAATTATCACAATGATGACATATGTCAAAAAGACGCGTACTTAAACACTTTAAGTTTAACACCCAGTTGTAAGAAAAATATAGGACGCAAACCAGAACCTAACATAAGTTATGTTAATAATTAGAAGTGTAAAAAAAATGTAAGGCATCAACGCAGTGTGAAGCGTGAAGCCAAAACGAGCCCTTTAGTTTTTACCACACTCAAAAAATTTAATTTAACATTCTTTTCGTTTCCGTTTAATTTTTATTATATATTTTATTTATTTATTACAGAAATACATACATTATACTAACAGACTTTGTCAATACGATAATGTCGAGAAACATTAAATAATTAAAATACGTATATAATATTAAGCACATAATTTACACAATATCGCTACTGTGAATTCACTCTGCGAACATATAAATATATCGATAGTGTCGGAGACAGCATTCAGTAGTCGCAACGTCCTGGATAACGGGGATCTGTGCAACAGACTGGTTCTTGCCCTTGGTATCGCAAATAACTATTCATATATATATATATATATATATATATGTGTGTGTATATATGTATAACGTTTCATTTAACATATAGAAGAGAACAGAGAGAATGGAAGAGCAGGCCATCACTCCGCCGGAGGACAAGCTCAAACCTTTATTGCATTCTTTATGTTCATATTTTACACGTGACACGTTATAAGTTATTACAATAAGGACATTGGTTAAGCACGGCAATGTTCTGAGGGGGCATGCTTTATAATAGTTAATTATATTTCCTTATACATTTTATTCTAATAACATACATTATTTATTTGGTATATTTGCTTTGGCTACACGTTGCGAAACGGAGAATGTACTTAACATTATTAACTTAACTTTTATAAAGAAATTAAAGTCTATCAGTCAGATTTTCAGTAACAGTTCTAATATAATAATTCCTTTAACAGTTTGGTAAACATCTAGTGATTTGTTTGTCTTTCAATTTTCCGGTAATTTGTTACATATTTATATTTAGGAGGTTAATGGTCCTGATTAATTTAATTTTAGTCTGCACGTAGGTCGAATCAGTTGGTTTTTACGAGAAGGTCTTGGTGAGTAAAGGGTTATTGTATCTTCCCTTTTTTATACATATTAGGATATTTCCGAATAAATTTACATACTTCCAGTATATGCGTATATGCTAGGTAGAGGAAGGATATTGTTCCGAATGAAGTGAGGCTTGCATGAATCAGTATTTCCTATATTAACGAACTTTCCGATATTAGGTATAATACTACATGTACTAATATTAAATATTATAACATAAATGTAATGTAATCCTTATAGGGCTCGAATACAGGCTATTTCTACGTATACGAGTATTATACTCACATGTGAAATAAGCGGTAGATTCCACGCCGCGGCGAGCTTGGCTTCCGTATAACACGTAGCATCAGGACCGAAAAAGGCCACAACTCCGAAGTCTCTCATTTGCGTCATCACCCTATTAAGAAAAACTAATAATAATAATAATAATAATCTTTATTTCTTAAACTAACTGTGACAAAATCTTTGTAAATGCATTTGTGGACATTTTGTATATACATTTTAATTTTTATTGTATATATTTGTCTTCTAATACAGCAAATTTAATGATACTAAGAATAGGTTATATATATCGTATTTCTAGAATTTTGACAACGCAGATCTCGTATAAAGGGTTTCAATGACGACGTAGTCTTTTTGGAATAAACATACACACCTAACGGCCGCGGAAATTTCATACCCAATTTCCGGGATTTAGGGACATGGCAGGGCCGCCGTTATTTACATAGTTTTCGGAGATCGGATGAAATTTGTGTTTTGAATTAATTAGCCAGATCACATTAGATTAAATCAATCACATTTTTAATCAACGAAATTTATGCTTAAATGCTAAATTGATATTTAGAATGCATTATAACAGTCGTAAACAGCGCGGTCACATGGCGTTTAAACCGGCTAAAGACAGGGTATATATAATTTTATTTAGGTATTATTGTAATAATAGATCATTTATAGAGATATCATCTTAAATATGGTAATGGTATTTTTTTAATAAGTGTGTTAAAAATTATATTAAACAGAAATATGTAATTACATATAGTATTTACATTTAGTATTACATTAGAATTTCAATGAGTACATGAAAGTCAATCTTTTCATTATTACAAAGAAACTATTGTTCGTTCGGATAGTTGTTCACACACACTACAGCAGAACCATATATTGTATGAAAGCAAAAGAAAACTTTTGTTCCGCTTACAAAATCCTACCGTATTGTGTAGTCTATATATTAGGTCCTTACATATGAAATTGGCGTTTTGTATGGGAGGAACAAAAAGTCGAATATTTTTAAATATAATATATTTAAGTAATCAAAGTATGAACCATTGCTTTCTATGCACTTTTGCCATCTCATAGGTAGTTCATTGATCCCGTTACTAAAAAAGCAGTCGGACAATAACTCAATAATGTAATAACGGAAAAGTTATTACATTAACTTACAAGTAACTTTTTTGGGGTTAATTTTCGCTTGGGGCAGGATTTGGCTGGCTGGCCAGAATCCAACCATTGCGCTGAGCACTTCCGATTATCGAAAAGAATCCATTTTTCATCACAGGTAATGATTCGGTTTAAAATACCTTCATTATTGTGCCGGTTCAGTAATGTAACGCAGCAGTCGACGCGCGTTTGCCGGTTTGCTTCAGTCAATTCGTGAGGTACCCACCTTTCAAGCTTTTGAATCTTCCCAATTTGTTTCAAGTGAATTAAAACAGTTTTATCACCAACACCGCAGCCTGCAGCTAACTCGGACGTGGTTTTCGATGGATCCGCTTCCACAATAGCCTTCAATACTTCATTACCAACTTGGGTCTCAGGCCGTCCACGGGGCTTGTTCTGCAGATCGAAATTTCCAGAGCGAAAACGTTGGAACCAAAAACGAACTGTGTTTTCTTTTGCAACATAACCGCCATACACATCATTCACCCTTCGAGTCGTTTCCGCAGCACTAGTGCCAACGCGGAACTCGTACTCGTAAATAATGCGATACTTTAAGTTTTCCATTTTGTAAAATGAGTGACGCAAACAGAAAAAACAGAAGAAAAAAACAAATGAATGACGGACATCGAAGCACAAATACATGAGTAAATAGCTGTACAAATTTGAATTTGGAATTCCTTACCAAAGAGGAGAACATCGTGATTAAAGTGGCCAGTACGAAATACGCCAATTTCATATGTAAGGACCTAATATAATTAAACAAAATACATATTACAGCTTAATTGAATTAGTATTTAATTTTCAATTACAAAAACGTTCTCGCCAGCCTCGTCACCAAGTATTCATAACTATCAGGTGAGTCTTTTAAAATATATTTTTAATTACAAAACTGTCCTGACATTGCTATTGTTTTACAACATCTATTATCAAGCTGAAATCGACTAAAATATATTGTATACATTATTTTTATTAATTAAAAACGTATGGTGTTTTGTGAAACAAAACTAAAGAGTTAACATTGAAACTCCAACACTCCCAGTGATACCAAACCTACCTGGACAGTGGTCACAACATAAGTTTTTGTCCACTAAAAAGTTACTTACTCACACATGTATTACACAGACGTCTATCAAATTTATTCATAACCTTTTACCATTAAACCGTGGGGGTTTAACGCATATGCAAGATCGAACCTTATGTTTAGTTTTATATAATATTTTATTTAATAAATAATATCTTTTATTTTACCTTAGAGAAAGACTATCCTTATCCAGAGAAAAGAGCGGCCTCGGTCTTCCAATGTCTGCTGTGACGAATCTCAGTTTGAGTCCTGGAAGAAGGCTCGGTTCCCGATTAACTAACGCCACCGCTAATGGCAAAGCCCCCAGGACAGTCTGCAAAATTATTGTATAATAAAATATATATATTAGGACCTTACATATGAAATTGGCGTTTTGTATGGGAGGAACAAAAAGTCGAATATTTTTAAATATAATATATTTAATTAATCAAAGTATGAACCATTGTATTCTATGCACTTTTGCCATCTCATAGGTAATTCATTGATGTAAAGAATCATTTTTTATCACAGGTAATGATTCGGTTTAAAATACCTTCATTATTGTGCCGGTTCAGTAATGTAACGCAGCAGTCGACGCGCGTTTGCCGGTTTGCTACAGTCAATTCGTGAGGTACCCGCCTTTCAAGCTTTTTAATCTTCCCAATTTGCTTCAAGTGAATTAAAACAGTTTTATCACTAACACCGCAGCCTGCAGCTAACCCGGACGTGGTTTGCGATGGATCCGCTTCCACAATAGCCTTCAATACTTCACCCTTCGAGTTGTTTCCGCAGCACTAGTGCCACGGCGGAACTCGTACTCGTAAATAATGCGATACTTTAAGTTTTCCATTTTGTAAAATGAGTGACGCAAACAGAAAAAAAAACAGAAGAAAAAAACAAATGAATGACGGTCATCGAAGCACAAATACATGAGTAAATAGCTATACAAATTTGAATTTGAAATTCCTAACCAAAGAGGAGGTATTTGAGGTCAAAGTGGCCAGTACGACAAAACGCCAATTTCATATGTAAGGACCGAATATTTATACTGCACCAGGCCCAGACCATTCAGGGATTGCTTCAGTTTTCCCCAGCTAATAGGCCAGTGATCATACAGTTTTTATACTGTACGTTCCGAAGGTGACTAAATTGAGGAACTAAAGGATTTAGCATTTCTAATGAAATTTATAGACTACTGACCACTATCTGTAAAATACAAATAAGTTACAACCTTTTTAGGTCTGGGGCTTAGATATGTGTATCTGTTTTATAATTTGTCAATCTAATTGTGTAGTAGGTGATCCGCCTCCTGTTCCAGACATACGCCGACTTGTTGGGTCTAACGAAAGCCGGTTTCCTTACGATGTTTTCCTTCACCGGTCGAGCGATTGTTAAATGCGCACATAGAAAGACGATCCATTAGTCCACAGCTGGGGACAGAACCTAGGACCTCAGGGATGAGAGCTGAAGCCACTAGGCCAACGAACGAACGGGTTTAAATACGAACCTTGTTAGTCGTTTAATTTAAAAGTATTTACGTAGCGAGATTGACGTAAAATTTTAAACAAATCTCAAGCACGTATTAATCTGATGAATGAGCCCGTTAATAACAAGCAAAGGGATTCACAACAAATTTGATTTATCTAACAGGAAAGTTATCTAAATAAGTTTACAAATTTAATTGATTTTAACAAATTTAGAGACTCAATTTATCCTTAGGCACATAAGCGTACAAACCGTACACTGTTCAATACGTGGGTAACACTGAAAATGTTTAGAACTGGCCAGTTAGAAACATTGGTAATGAAAACTTTTTCAGAATTTCAATTTTAGAACTCTTTCGTAACCTAATGTAGTATACTGAATTCATTTGTCTTTTGTTTTTGTGAATTGGCGGCAAATCTAAAATCGTGTTACATCGTAGTAATTATCGTCGTATTCGATGTGAAGAGAGGAACGGATATTACTTCGAAAAACAATAGAACTATTGGCAACTTTCCACATCACGCCATTTTTGATTTTCTAAACATTTCCAGTGTTAGCTAGGTAACACGCATATAGCTTTTTCTTGGTCACGAATTGTAAGACTATTAAAGTCTTGGACTGAAAAGTGATGGAAAGTTCAGTTGTCACTTCCCATTCTTCTTTTTCTTAAAGCAGGGCAAGGGTTATGGGATTCTTAAATTTCACTGTAAAGTTTCTACTATATGCCAAAGTATATACTTAAAAAAAGGGAGTAGTGTTGGCCTAGTGGCTTCAGCGTGCGACTCTCATCCCTGAGGTCGTAGGTTTGATCCCCGGCTGTACACCAATGGACTTTCTTTCTTTGCGAATTTAACATTCGCTCAAACGGTGAAGGAAAACATCGTGGTAAAAGCGGTTTGTGTTAGACCCGAAAAGTTGAAGAAGGCTAATCACCTACTTGCCTATTAGCTTAACATATGATCATGAAACATATCTAGACATCTGAGGCTTAGACCTAAAAATGTTGTTGTGCCAAAGATTTTTGTTTTATTTATTTGAAATAACTTAGACTAATCCGTATTTGATACGATATATTATACAAAAAAAATAGTTATTTGGTATAATATATAATAGATATTTTCAAAAATTGCAGTCTTTATAAGGAATTGTTCTTGGCATTTTTATATATTTTTTGGACCATATTAATTTTAATTAAAATTGAAATTAATCTTAATGCTTCCTTAAACATTATCAAATAATAAATCTGTGAAGATTTATAATCATAACTTTAAGAAAAAGCTTTTTTTTCAAAAACTAATGAGGGCGCGAATGAGTGTTAATTGCGCATGTAGAAAGAATGAAGTCTAAATGAACGCAGACTAACCAAACCTAACCTAGTTATTAGTTCATTCTAGAATAATTGAAGAGGAGGAGATAATTGTCTATTCTCACACAGTCTAAGCTTATAGACGACGGGATGGCGATTTTGTATACCTTGATTGTTGTAGGTATACAAAATCGCCATCCCGTCGTCTATAAGAAGTCTAGAATCTGTATAACGGTGTGAGTCTGGAACAAACACCCTTAGGGTCCTTCAAAAATAAAGCGTACCAATTCTTAAATGGCTGGCAATGCACTCTTGCATTGAGAGTGTCCATGGGCGGCGGTATTACTTAACATCAGGTGAGCATCCTGCCCATTTTACAAAAAATAAATTGTACCAGTAACATGTATGTAAATCTATTCAACGCGTGTTAATAATTGCAAACAATACCTGTAAATCAATCGTAAATAAGAACTTCAGTAATTCCAGTAATCCCGTCCATTCAATTCAACGTTTGAATTTGCACAGAAATTCCTGGTAAATTTACAATCAATTTGAATTTCGAAATTCTGTCTTAAAACAAGATTTATACGTATAAACTCGTACGTATAGCTCTTAATGCCATAGTGCATTGCCGGCCATTTAACAATTGGTTCGCTTTATTCTTGAAGGACCCTAATTCGAATTGGTTCGGAAATATTTTAGTGGGCAGATACCCTTAGTGGTGGCGCGGGAAACCCTGCCTTTAAAAAATTTCAAAATACAAAGAAAAGGCAAAAAAGCGCAGTGTATAAAGTTTACATTTTTCAAAAGTTTTCACTGTTAATTATTGTAGGCAGTTACTTAGTAATAATTAGATTAGAATGATTATATTAGGTATATGATAATCTAGTTTAGTCTAGTCTAGTCATTCTTTGACCAAGAATTCAAAATCAAGACGTGAGTTGCAACGTGATCAACGCTAGATAAGGCAGAACTCTAATTAAAACATATGGATAAAATCTGAAATAAAGTACTTATTATTGTTATCAACTTTGGAGGTTAGGGATCCTATTCAAATGTCTAGTCGTTCCTTGGCCAAGAATTCAAATATCGTTATTATTATTAATATTATTATATGGCCAGCACTGGTACTCGGTAACTTCCGATATGGATTTTTTAGTTCCCACAACTGGTTTCCAGAGCAAGGCTGCGAGTAGTGTGTTCGCCTTTAAAAAAATTTGGTTAAATTTAAAATATTATTACTTTCTCATATAAATTCAAAGGATTTAAGATCCTTTAGTCACCCTCTATATTGTAAGTAAAACAAAAAAATATATATTTATCGAAATTAATTATCATAAACCACTAAGGTTACGTTAACAAATTTTAATACTCGAAACCACAGTATTGATGATAATTAAATTAATAATTCTGCCCTCAAACACAATATAAAATTTAGGAATATTCTACTCAACTAGCTTCGTACCGTAAGATTTTGGACGGTTATTAAAACCGGAAGAGGCGCGCATTTGGGACAGGACAAGACACGGTTTACGAGACTGACGGCCAACCTCTAATGGAAAGGCACCAAAAGAAGAAGAAGAACTAATATATCAGTTTGGCGTCTTCATAGAGACAATTATAGAAGCAACATCATAATGTGTTGTCTATGAAAAGATTCTATTCCCATTTTAAATAATTTTTAATTCTTTGCTTAACATTGCATTATCCTAGACTATAAGGCTCAAAATGTTTCTTCGAGCTGGTTTAAATAATATTTTACTTTTACTCTCTATTAACCACTCACGTAAAACAATATAATCAAATGTTATATGCTATGTAACGAAAGAATGCAATGTAACTGAAGAGAGTGCCTACGCCTGGCTATACTCTCCAGGAGGACTAACTCTTATGAAATCGCCACATTTATAAAACTAAGGAAGTCTCAGTGAACCTTACCTCGTACTGACGGTGTAAATATTTAGAACAAATATTAAACATTCATAACTGACTGACCTGACTCCATCTGTAAGCGCTAAGAAACCCAATTGTTATGGTATTCCTGTCGTTAGGTCTACTTCTGACGTTGGAGCACACTTTGGCCCCTCCACAATCGACTGAGACAACTTCATACAAATTTAACCCGCCGCCTTCCACCTTATCAATCGCCATATCTTCTATCAGCCCACTCGTCACAGAGTATATGTTATTTAAATGTATCGACTTCAAACTTTTCACTCGATACTCGGAATTTGTCACGTTGATATGTTCACAACTCTTCGTGACAGTTGAAACATTTTTCTGTTTATCTATTTTAAGTGTATAATTATATACTTCGTTATTTTTCAAGATCGTTGTGATGATATTCGCCGAAATAGCAGTGAAAAATATGCAGATTAATTTCAGCGCCATATTTATTTCATTACATTGCCTGGAACAACGGAACATTCATTATTTATAATAAATATTTGTTGAAGAAAATTAAGTTTATAAATATATATATATATATATATATATATATATATATATATATCTGACCCTGTAAGGGTATAATATAATAGGATATTTGACTACCAAAGGTATTAGAAATCTACCAATTCGGATTTTTGTCCGTATAGTACAGCTTCAGATACACACCTACACAAATATGCACCCTCATATTATTGTTGCGTGTAAACCTTTTAATTACCGATTTGATTTAATAATTATTTTGTATTATAATAAAGTAAACTGTGAGGTTGTTCTAAATAAATAAACAAGTAATTATTTTACGTTTATAGTAAAACAACAGGGTTTTTCACCACATAGATTCTTATAACATATGTAGTTACTTTTACTACTGTGGCGAACTAAGCAGCGTACAGTGCGAAATAAACGAATAGTGCGCGGAAACAAAAATCCTCCTCTTATCTTATTATTTATTGTTGTTTTCTTTACGCTAAGTTTTTATTTTAATTTCATTTAAGCCTATTTCATGCCTAAAAACTGTTTTTTTGTATTATTTGGTGCTCTATACTACTATATACCTAGTCTTGCCATACATACTGAAACAAAGTAAAAAAATCTACAGCAAGTAACATTTATAACTTAACTTTAATTATTACTTAATTTATTATTTAACTATTATAAATAACTTCAAAACATAAATATAAAACAATTTAAAATATAAAAAGCTTATTCGAAGTGTTCTCCATTGGCTACAATACAGTGCTTTAAACGTTGAGGCCATATAACAATAGAAGCACGCACTCTTTCCATGGATAATTCTTCACTGCTAATCGTACGGATTGTTTTAGGGACTTCAAATTATCATGGCGTTTA
Organism: Pieris brassicae; assembly: GCF_905147105.1. NCBI lineage: Eukaryota > Metazoa > Arthropoda > Insecta > Lepidoptera > Pieridae > Pieris > Pieris brassicae. The sequence goes on along the minus strand of NC_059671.1, from coordinate 9,864,966 downwards.
GAGCAAGCCGTACTCTCTAAAACTGACCATAAATCATAATTCATGGTCGGGACTAGACGACGGCCAGTCTTCAGCTCTGATGAAGCCCGTTTCCAACCTGCGTAGCTTTATGACCCGGCGCCGAGTCTTGCTGGAAGGACCATTCTTGTTTATTGAACATGGTGTTGTTAAGGGGCTTCACTAAATTCTCAAGAATGGTATCTTGATACACTTGTGCCGATGTTTTGATACCTATTTCATAAAAGTATGGCTCAGTCACTTCTTCCACCCAACAAACCATCACTGACGTCGGATTGTGCCCACGTTACACTCTGTCGACTAATTGGAAAGCTTCCTTAGAGCTTTGAGCAAAAATACGGTCATATTGTTTGTTAAAATGTTACTCAATTGTAAAAAAAAACTCAGGCGTAAACAAAATTTTTCTGTGACCTCCCTTTGCGTACCGCTTCAGTAGTTGTTCAGTGTTCGGTTTTACCATCCTATTATTTCTTTAAATATCAGTTAAAAAATTACTAGTACAACTCTTATAGGCTGCAAGTCTTAAGTCGCAACGCAACTACGCAACATGGTTCTAGGTGTTATTTTCGTCTTCCGAGATAAAATCTTTTGCTTTCGTACAGGATTTCTTCGAATTCTTTCCCATACTGCTTTGAGGTACTCAAAGAAAACTTTTCATACGAACACTACGTGGACTGCCAGATCTTTTTCTGTCACAAACATAGGAGGTCTCCTTGTACCTATTAATAGCCCGGCACACAAACATTTTACTAGCATACCTCGGTAGGTATGGAGACCTACGTTGTGTAATGTAATTACAGCGATTCGGTTCTCTTTATCACCACACTCCATTTTAGTATCGCAAAATAGTATACAATGTAATGGCGCCAAAATGAGAAAACCCAATGATATAAAAATGACAGATTCTAAATTGTAATATTTTGTTAATTTTCAATTGTAACAGTATTTATGGCCAGACTAAGTACATACAACCATATGATTCAAAAATGTATTATTATTATTAGAGCTGTATAAATCCATACAAAAAATTAGTTAGTTAACTTTCTTAATATGAGTTATATTAGAATAACTCGTACAAAATTAAGTTCCGATACGTTTTTATTAGTAATCATAATAATCAAATATATATTTACAATTTTCTTAACCAACATAGAAATAATAAAAATAATTAAAAATTAATAAAAAGAAGAATTCAAATTTTAAAAGTTTGATCCCTGTGGCAGTGCTTTAACGCTCGCAGAATTTTCTCGCTGTAATGCAATACATATTCGTTGAGGGGAAAGCTGGGGTGACCGGTTACTTAAAAATTAAGTTATTTTGTTTTACTGATCTGGTACGTAATTGTAGAGAAAAACCTCCTCCATATTTTTACATTTGTTTTCTCAATGCATTTTTCAGATCTAATTAACTTAGTATTGTCTTTGGTTAACATAGCTTTTACACATTGAAAGAAAACAATTTTTTTACCGGATTAAAGCTATTTGTACTATTATAAACTTATAATATTTATAATGTTTTCTTTCTAATTGACTTGTTTTGGATGATAATGGTCTTACGTTGAAAGTGCATAATTTTAATTGTTGTGACGTGAGCTAAGTTCGGTGGCGGTTTTTGTATGGAGATGTTCAATTAAAAAACTTTGTTTGAAGCTGGGTAACAACCGACTTTAATGCACTCGTGTAGCAAGAACTTCACCCTCTCTAGCGAGGGGGGTGTTTAGGCCCGTTCGGGGCATGTTACCCCCTTCGGGTGGTGTTTTTGGCTGCCCTGCTGATATACGGCGGTACGGGGGCGGGCTAATTGCCCTTTGTAGGGCCTGCAAAGCGCAGGGAGATGTGGTCTCTACTTACTGCGCAACTGACTTTAATGGTTTAAAATATGAGCTTTTAACTTACACAAAATTATGGGTTGGAGAGTGGTTGTGACGCTAACAAATACAAACATATATCATGATAAAATATATACGCAGTAAACATTTACATTTTATCTATTTAATTACATTTAGATCACAATACGTGACGTCCTTTAGATAATAAGTGATTTTTGAGAAGTTTTAGTCTAGACCGACTTTCAACAGGAGTATCCCTAAATAAATGGAGTTTCCGCACCAAACTCCATTAATTTAGGGATACTCCTTATACAATTGTTTTTTCTATTGCAACTGGGTATTGTACAAACGCACTTCTTGTGCTATATACTCTCTCAATTTCTAGTTGTTAGTTACCTCAGTAACACTATTTTTCTCAGACTCCTCTTCTTAAGTCATCCGTCACACTGAGCAACGTCACAGTAACCGCCACATATTGCACTAACTTTTTACCTTTGGACCTCGAATCAATACTCGTTTAATAACGTAGTATCTGTATATCAACTGAGCAGCAACTGTTTGGTCAGATATAAATGGTACATTGAGGAAAAAGCGGATTTTCTATACAGACTGAGTTATGTTTCAAAACTTACTCTGTTGCACGAAGAGATCTCAAAGGACTTCAAACTTCGTATACCAGACCGGGTAAGAATCATCTTCTTGAGTACCTCTACTCCTTTCTTAGTTTCTTCCGAGTATCCGCTTGAGACGAAAAACTTCTTCCGAGTGATTTTGTCGAGAAGTAACAGTAACAACTTTGGCGGGTTCTCTCTTTTTGGTCTCCACTATTTCCGTGTCTGAGTCTTCTCGGAAGATAGAAAAGAGAATTTCCGGGATCCGTAACTACATATGTATACTATTATTATTTTTCGTTTTTGTGAGTTCAATGTATTGCCACAGTGGGCACGTAAAGCAACGTGAGCTCGCCTCAAAAGCCGGATTTACTAGCTAGTAAAAAGGAACGAGACGTTTTCAATGTGTTGAACTTCCGTTATTATGTAAGACAGAAAACAACAATATTCTGTCAAACTAATTCGCCTTCCTTAATAAATAAAGGCAGCTATAGCCTAAGGACTTTTAGACCATTCAGTTATACGTATACACATCGCTGCATCATATCACGGTCACTCAACACGTCCAGAACTGGTCATCCGACACCATCTCTCACGCCTTTTAACTCCGTACATTCAAATCCCGGTTGTGACGCAAAGCATTTATGCTTACACGTGCGTTATTAATACTAGCTTGTATGATGAAGGCAAACATTGTGAGGAAAACGACACATCAAAAAAAATTGATGCTATCTGATATTAAATCCTATGCCAATAGAGCCACTGGACAATTATAATTAATCCCCTTTATATATGCACAAAACTCTGTGGACCTACAATCTTTTCAGGTGTGGGTCTCAGATTACTAAATCTGTTTCATGATCATATGTCAATCTAATAGGCAAGGTGATCAGTCTCCTGTAATGTGAGTCACACCATCGACTTTGTGGGTCTGAGGCAAGCCGGTTTCCTCATGATGTTTTCGTTCACCGTTCGAGCAAATGTTTAATGCGCACCTAGACAAAAAGTCTATTGGTGCTTAGCAGGCGTTTGAACCTTCGACCTAGGATTGAGAGTCGCACGCTGAAGCCACTAGGCCAACACTGATCTTTTCATGAAAATATGTGCACACAGGTCTATAAAAAACTTACTAAAAAATATTATGGATTTGTATTATTTGTAACATAATCAAATTTTAAAATGTTTAGTATAAATATCCTATTAGCCCTATCTAATTTTGAGATATCTACGCCTCCGTTTATCTTAAATAAACGAATATTCAGTTAATGTCTTAAAAACGATCAATTCAGTCATCAAAATCATTTCTGTGGTACTATTCATTTATTAATGTGGTATTCGCCGCAAATTCGATCATTTCGTAGTTTCACTCCTCGGTCATCCAGATTGTTCTATCCGAGCAGAGCTTTACAAGTCGTTAAAATTATTTAAAATTCTTTGGTGAATTTCTAGCGTGGTCTAAATCAGTATTAGTGAAATACGGCAAGTCGGTTGGTTCGCTAAACAAGTTCCAAAGATGTTAAACATTTATAAATCGTAAAATCTAAGTTTAGAATATAATATTATTAAATATAGAATCTTCTCAATGGAGAGATTGTCGTGAAAAGCTTTCGATTTTTTGAAATCTGATATGAATTTTGTCACGATATTTTTCCCTCAAGGTATGGTCCGTGAAAGCGGACCTACTGGTTTAATTATAATTTCTTAAGCTTTTGTTGCGAACGCGTCAAATTATAAAAGCGGGTTTCACCGATTCAAAAATGAACACAAAGAAATTTAAATAAATTATTTGTGTATATTTTTTAACTATTGACCTCGGTAAAAAATAACGCACGAACAGGAATGCCTTACTTACTTAACGCACCATTTCTATTGACGTATTAAACATATATATTAAAACAGAAATATACCATATTTACAATTTTCTTAACCTACATATGTATTCATAATAAAAAGAAAATTAAAACACATTTAAAAAGTTTGATTGATGAATAGATTTAGTTCTTAGATTATATAGATTATATTTGACTTAGTAGACTTTTAAAATATTATATTTTAAAATAATTGACCTGTTGACATTTGACTGTTAATATATGTATGTATGTCAAAATTTGCTCAGACATCAGAAGTAAAGCACGAAATACAATTTAATTAATAATTTAATCAATAAAAATAATAACTGTGAGGGAGAGAGGTGACAGTCGGTTAAGACTGCGGGCCGTGCACCTCGAGGCAACTAGAGCAATGCGTGTCGATACTTTTTTTTGAATGGAATCTCGCTGTTGGCCTTAAGGGCCTTTACAGCTCAGCTCGGGCTGATTTAGCTAGCGTAGCTCGGCCTGAATGGCGTTTTATCCCGCGGCAAGGGCGTCTCCTGTGAGACTCGTACCTCGGCTTGGGCCGTCTCGGGGTGTTCAATCGCCTGACGGACGGAAGCTCACTGGAGTGAGCGAAGTACGAAGTAAAGGTCCTCGCCTTCCCCGGTGAAGGCGGATTTTCACCCTAATCTGTGTTTGGCTATTTTTATAAATATTGGCCGCACGGGCGGCTTTTAATTTATTGTTAGCTACGGTAATTGGATCGTCCGGATCCGTTAGTGTATATCGAGGCCACGAGCCTTTTTTGTCGGAAAGGGGTAGTAATTGATGCTTTTACGCACCACGTTTTATAAACCCGAAACGTAGTGGGGCGATGACGTCAGGTGCACGTGCCGCTAGCGCTCGATATCGATGTCTTTTTTGTACCAACTACCTACTGCCGCCATCATATATATTATTATTTATTTGTTCAGATAAAATAATCCTTCATTATGCTAGTAAAAACTCACAGACTAGTGTTAGAATATTATTGTTAAAAAGCTAAACATAAAACTCATGAAGATGCATACACCAGTGGATCTGTACCGATAAGTGTACGTACAAAATGCCTCATAATAGGCGAAGACTGGTCATCTTACACTATCTTGGAGATGCTGTTCCGACCGCCCCGTATCCGGCTCAACAGACATCCTATTTTAATTCAAATAATAGCCCAGAAATCATTTTTACGGGCTTGGGTGAACTTCTCCGAATCACTGCAGAAACGAGGCAGTCCTAAGAGTATCCTAAAAACATTATTGTATTGAACACGCAGTTAGCGATCTGACAGTATAGTCATGACTAATCATGTATAAGTTTTGGAAATACGCCTTGAAAAGGGTATTTTCTACTAGGATTTACTACAACTACTGAGCTAATCTACGAGGCAACATATTACAGTATATGAATGCTAATTTGACTTTTAAAAATGGGGATCATTGGTTACAGACGCCACACAGACTTCAAACCCACGTCTGTAAGACGTTGAAAATCGTCTACATCTGTGGCAGATTATTGAGAGGAAATCTTTTCCTTATACCATATTATTATTTCAGAAAAATAGAGGATAAGCGCTTCAGTATAAAAATTATACATTATTTTTCATATTCAAGATTCCAGTTTATTTTCAGCAAAGAGGGGAGAAAAATAAACCCAATTAAGTAAGGATTTTTGTAATTACTCCACTTCACAATGCACTTACCTGTTCCAAATTCCATGCTTATTGCTATAATTTAAAAAGTGCAAGTCATAACAATTTATTTATTTATTTGATGTTATGTTTACGCCAAAATTGATTAAGAAGATTATGCTGAAAATGTTGTATTGTGTTCCTTTGACTCTGTAATTAAGTAAGATTCTATAATATAATTAAGAAAAACCAGTGGCGCCTCTTCTAATTCAAGCCCTCAATATTTTTTGTCTGATAAATACATGATCAGCCTGTTGCCAACACTTGGCGTTGATTTTTATGTCTAAGGCATGACTTTAAGACTCTTCATTGGAGACTCGTAGATTGATTTATATACCTTTTGCGGTTAAGATATTTGAAAATTAGCTTGATCACCCCAACCCTTTAACTAAACGAACTAACTGACGAAAATAAAGTAACATAAGTATCGCATTGTTAGCTGTTAGGGCGGGTGTATACTTATAAGTACATTCACGATTTTGTTAGCCCCAAAGGATCCATACTTATGCATTCGTTTGTTTCGTAATCCTACAGTTCGTAATTACAAAAAACGATACTAATATTTTCCACTTCACTAAAGAGGATGTGAGATGTCAATAAATAAAAATATAGTTTTTTCTTTGAAGTATAAGGTTAATTGTCGTTTGTTTAATGTTAAATTTCAGTTTTGTTTCCTATATATTGTTTATATATGTAATCTGTATTGGCTATTGTCAAAGTGATTTGTTTTATAATATGTATGTTAGCTATAAGTTACTAATAAATGAATAAAGACATAGCCAATAATGTAACCAAGCAGATTTACAAAAAGATTCGAACATTTACAAAAGGAAAAAAACAATAAAAATAATTCAATACATTTAACTACGTAGTACCTAATTTGGCTGTGTTGTGTAAAGCGTAACCGTGAGGTATGTACGTGAAGATGTGTATGTTGAGTGTGCTCATGATGCTGGTGAGTCAGGCTATGGATATTCTTAATACACTAATTAATCTTTAAGGACATGAAACAAAATACGATTACGAGTCTTGTAGCCAGGAACATGGACAAGCAATTTTTCTAGCAGTGAGAGGCATTCACTTTATTAGAGATGATGTCATGTAGTAACAATAAATCGTATTCCTACATGCCATATGCTATTTTATTTTATTTGTATAGCTTACACGTATCCAAACGATGCAAACTTCCGTTTAGTTCACAAATACGCCCACGGAAGTCTTAAGTTTTCCAAACTAAATCCTTTTGTTACACTTCTATAACATTAACTTTGATTTTATTTTTATTCGTCGACCTTTGACATCTTTTTCATACAAATATACAATTAAGTCCACTTGTTCAGAGAGCTGTAAGCAATCTTGTAAATTTAGAATGATAGTGAATTATTTCTCGTTTTTCTTGTCATGTCTTTTCGTATTACTGCCGAAGTATATTTCATAGAAGCCTTTTCAAGCGTAAACATTTAAATGATAAATACATTTACACACGAGTAGTTTTATAAACTAGGAAATAAATTTGTTCTTATTAGCAGCAGTGTTGGCTTAGTTCAGCGTGCGATTCCCATCCTTGAGGTCGTAGGTTCGGGCCCGGCTGTGCACTAATGGACTTTATGTCAATGTTAATTTAACATTCACTCGCACGGTGAAAGAAAAGATCACGAGGAAACCGGCTTGCTTAGACCCAAAAAGTCGACCGTGTGATCATGAAACAGATACAGAAATCTGAGGCCCAGACCTAAAAAGGTTGCAGCGCCACTGATTTACCATTATTTATAATTTAATAGTTTAATAACAGTTTTAGATTTTAATATCATTAAAAATACATAATTTATTATTATTAAAAACAAAAATTGTCGATACCAAGCGATAGTGATAACTTTTGACACTAGAATAAACCAATTATATCGTATAGATTTTTGTATAGATACTAGCATTAAATGTAAATTTAGGTGAGAATAAAAAAACGTGAACTGACGCGGACGCCCAATCAAATCAATATCCAATACATTTTTAACAGGGACTAACAATTACCGCTAAGTATCGTTTCTAAATCTCCCATAGAAAGCTCATCACCTACATGCATTTTCGTGAACATGAAACAGATACAGAAATCTGGCACCCAGACCTAAACAGGTTATAGCGCCACAGGTTTTTACGTCTCGTCTGTCAGATTGTGTTTGCGCTGTGATATAAAGAAACGGATGAAATACTGCAAATATTCTTAGTTATTATCAATAATGTGCTTAGGTTAGAATATCGATGTGACGTACAGCAAAAGGTTGTCATTTGACACGCTATCAGCTGTCGAAAGCAATTTATCAGCAGTTTATGAGAAATATCACCTTGCTGCTAATGTAAGACTATTTCTAAAACTCAACCAAGCGTTGACATTTAAAAAATATCGGATTTCAGTACGTTTTTTCACAATTCAATCATTCGAATGTATGAAATTTGACGAATGTATTTACGAGAAAGAAACAGCGGAGCTCTTAGTTATTTATTAACAGGTAATATGTTATTAATAAAGCTTTAATAATAACAATAATATTTAAAAGCATTCATCTCTATATACATAAATTAATTGCTGTTCCTTTGTATCGCTATCGAGGTATGTTTGGATCGATATTTGTGGAAATTCGGGGATGGTTGAAACGGTTGAGAAATGTATGAAACACAATTTTACAAAATAAAAACAAAGGCATAATTTAATTTTCCAATAAAATTCGTTTATACTGAAATATTTCTGACCCACTTAGGGTCCTTCAAGAAAAGAAAGTACAAATGCTTGAAAGACCGGCAACGCACTTGAGAACCTTCCGGCAATGTGAGTGCCTGCCGCCTGCCTGCCCGTTTGCCTCCTATTACGTAAAAAATATCATGTTTTATAATGTATCTTTTTCCGAAACAATATAAAATAATATACGCATGTTTGTAATGAAACTCCTCCTAAAGGCCTAAACAGATTTTAAATATTTTCTAAGCTTCAAATAATCTAGAATTCTTTAGATTAAAAATCATTTTTGTATTCAAAATGTATACAGGACAAAGTCTGTCAAGGGTATGTATTAAACAAATAAATCATTATTTGCCATATTCAATAATAGTATAATAATAATAATATATTCAAAGTGATACATGACAATGAAATAGATTCACGTCTTCCTAGCCTATTGTAGGACTAATTTACGGGTAAATTCGAAACACGATTTTACCTAAAACAGCTCCAATTTTTTTCCACATTTTTTCATCACTCGGCAATGGTGTACCATACAATAATGTACTAGCGCGTGCTCTTTAACCCAAAAAAAATAATTAAATCATTATAATATTACTTGGGGTACTACTATATACAAGTCGTAAAGTACAACTATAGAACAAAGTTTGGAGCTGTTTTAAAGCGGAGCCGTGTGTTATGTAACCTAACTTTACTTAACTTACATATATAATTTTTAGATAATAATTAGATGCGTAAACAACCATCGTACATTTGAAGCCAATATGATCCCTTTAATTCTTACAACACTTATAAATTGTATTGTAAAATACTCGTTTCCGATGATGTCCACAAGTGTCATTTAGATTTACTAAAACTTAGATAAGCTAAGTTTGTTTTTGTTAGCGTCGCATCCCTTCTACTAATGTTACAACATGAACTTATAACTAACACAAATGTTAGTTATAAGTTCATGTTTAAACCATTAAAGTCAGTTGTTACCCAGCTTCAAACAAAGAGTTTTTTTTAAACAGCTTCATACAACAACCGCAACCGAACTTAACTCGTGATTCGATAAATTTACCAGTTTCCTTATTTATTTACACATTATAATTATATTATTCATAAAAAAAATATTATGTTTATGACAAACACTAGGAAGCCCCTGTGTCATTACTAGATTAGGTCTACCGTGATACATGGTGCATGTTCAAAAGAAAAATAAATTTTAAGAAAAGTTTTATTGTTAAATCTTATAAAAAAAATGTCGAGTTACAGCTTAAGTATGTGTGAATGTTTGAGTATAAGAAAATCTGTAATAAATAAAGACCCTTAAAAATAAATGTGATCTTAACATAGTTATACAGTTAGTTAGTAATATAAGGTATATTAGTGTGCACTTCAGCTCACTGATTCCTAACCAAAGCTCAAAGCTATGAATTCGCTCGTATAAGAAACTTAAAATAAAGATCCAACAACATTATTCAGTTAAATTAAAAATGTAATTTGAAAGATCTCAGCTAACAGTCATCCGTGATCTTCACTAATATTAAAAGCAAAAACATCCAAGTTTGAAGCGAATAATGAAGCGATTTATTACACTTTCAGAAGGATGTTATTGTTTGTGAAAGCGGGAAATAGCGTCTATCGATGTAGCCGTTAAATAAAGTATCTATTAAAGGCATTTACTTTATCAACAGTTTCTGCATCTATAAAAATGATATGTGGTGTGGTGGGGTATTCCCAAGTTTATTTATCCTGGAGGTTCCGGGTGCCGTCGGTGGTCTAACTTTTATCTGTACCCCAAACAATATGGCCTGCCCATTTCTATAAGTAAGAATTCTATTCTCCAAAAGTAAGCGTCTTGACTGCTCTACGACCTTGACTTGCGAACTGGTAGTAAATGTAAATTTAGAATTAATTTAACATCTTTTCTGTTGACGTTCATAAGTTTACTTGGTTACCTATATGAATAAAGTTATCTGGAGTTTGATTTTGAGTTTATTATTCTGCCACGGTCTATCAAGGGTTTTTTTTATACTCAGACACTTACTTAAAAAATAATAAATATTGTCACAGATATTTTTGTCGTTGAATCGAATCGAACGTTGACCTAAGAACGAAGATTTGAAGTACGTTATACCCTTGTCACCTTGCTACGTTTAATTACATCTTCACTCTAACAGAACTACGTCACAGACACTCTCTTGTAATAATGTTCTCTATTGAACCTACACTAATGGACCGGTTTTTACTCATATGCTTTTTCTTATGTTTCGAAGGCTCTCGTATGTCTAGATTCCAAACATTGTTTTTTTAGATCTCATAAAATGCATCTGTTATAGAGATTATATCTACACTTATATATAAACTGCTATAACAATCAAACTTAACTGGATCAATTAAAAAATTCTATTTGAATTATCATTGAGTCAAATGTCCGGTCGTATATTCTATTATATAGTTGCTAGCTACTATGTACTCATAATTTATACAAAAATTCTCTTGAAGCATATGTTATCCAGCCGCAGTAAAAAAGGAAGTGAATCACACGCTCCTAAGGGATCGAAGTTACATAGCCAAACATGATTACAAGTGTTGTATTTAAGAGGTTAGAGTTTGTCCTGCAGAATTCAGATGGTCTCTCAGACACTGCCACTAGGGTGATATATTCGTCAGATAGGGTCAATTCTTAAAACCAGCTGAAATTATGAAAGGGTGTAAAAGAAGTTTCTTATAAAGTTATATAAAATAAGGTAAAATCTTCTTTCCTTACCTCTACCCTAGTAGGCAGGTAGGTAGTAGGTATTTAGCTGTGATCAAATTTGGTTTAAGCGTAATTAATAACGCAACGGACAGTGCATACCCGCTGTGAGAGATTATGAGATTATAAGTTCCGGATAATTATCAGCGCTGCAGGAAACATAACCTTTTTGCCGTGCATTTGACTCGCACTGACCAGCGTCAACAAGCTCCCATTCCCGGGTCTCGCTGGTTAATAGTTTTCCCGAATCTTCGGAGAGCGACCTCATTGTGAAGCGTATTATTTATTTGTTTATTTTAAAAGAGTGTGCCTTGCCTAACGAAACACTTACAGAGAACAACAACGCATGTCGATCAATGACAAGCGTGCACAACATTTAGAGGGAAACATTATGTTTAAAGAACTTTATTTCTCATTACAAAAAATGTATTTTATTAACATAAGAATTTTAATATGTATATACGAACGAGATACACGTCGACATCTGCCGTCCCAATAACAATGATAAAGAGAAAAAAACAATGTGATGCAAATATTTTAATATATTTCTACTTTGCAATTGTTAATTGATCAACAGTGACTGCAGCATCTTATGCCTGTAGACATGGAGACTGTTACTGTATGGATCTACTCAGAGTGTCGTTTAATGCAGATAGAGATCTTTTTAGAGGTGCATTACAACCAACGTTGGTCCTTACTGCCCGAACGTAAAAAAGGCCTGATATGTTCCTTGTGTTCCTTTTTAAGAGCAAGTTCACTTGACTTAAAACATCTGGTAAATCCAAGTATTTAAAATTTTGTAAACAAAGCTAATTTCGATCAGGCGGCGTCTATCGCAGAGTGAAAGAAGGCAAGTCTTTTTTCATACTCGCCTGTATGTTAATGTTATTCGCCTTAATATTATTATTTAATCGGCGTAGATGTTTGGAGAAATGGCGCATGATTCGTACTATACTATAATTTCAGGGTATACTAGAAGAGGATTAGTGGATAGCGAACGTTTCTGTGGATTTTGTAAAGGTGGCTTAATTGTATTGTAACTGAATAGTGTATTTTGTTATAATTTGGCCATGTACGGGCTCTAAATAATTAAAAATAAATGTCCTCAAATGGAATCCCCGAACAAAAACAGATCTAGCAACGAAGCATCATTGCAGAGACGTAAGAAGCTAAATAAAAAATAAAAAATTATGTAAAATAATTATAAGTTTATAATAATACAAATAGCTTTAATCCGGTTAAAAAATTGTTTTCTTTCTACGTAAGAAGCTAGTCCAGAACCTAACAGATTGGTGATATACGGTGATCGCCCTGTGCCCCACATGGGGACAAAGTAAGTGAAGTAATTTACTTAATGTCAAACAATAACTTTGAATGAATCAATCCGGAGGACAAAAACAAAAGAATTAATTATTTTACCGAACTCTGTACCTATAAGCATTACCAAACTATTTTTATGGTCGTAGTTATTTTATTTAACAGCGGACAATGATGGACTGTTGATATACGAAATATCAATCGATTAGAATAATTAAACTAAAATCACTATTAATTAATTAAACTTTTTTCTTTGAGCAGTCACTCTTTCAGTTAAATTGAGTAAATATGTATGTATCGAATAATTCTGATTCTATCAAACAAAAACAACTTTTATTATTAGTTTTGATAGCACTAATTATGTTATAAAAACTATCATATAACAAAAAGATTTTCAATTTTAATTTACCCAACAGTAACTTAAAGAAAAGTCGTATTAAATCGAGAAGCCGAAATTATATTTGCAATATATACATGAAAACATACAAAAAATATGCATACTTATAATATAATTCGTTGCATAAGCAAAATACTTACTTTAAACAACACAATACACAAACTCGTAAAGTTCCGCGCACCGATCTATCGCGTCCAACATCAACGCTGCCGTGAAGTCGACTGAATCTGAAACCTTCGTTGTGTAAATTTCCATCTCTGAAATATAATCTATACCTACACCCCCACTTTTTAATATACCTCTTATGTATTAAGAATATATAGAGACATATTTGTCCTAAGTTGCATTAAAAACTGTTATCTTTAGAATGGACGTTCTATGTGTGCATTTAACACTCTCGTACGCTGAAGGAAAACATCATGAGGCTTTAGGCCCAAATAGTCGACGGCGTGTGACAGGCACCTACTTGCCTAATATGATTATTTTCTTAATTCCTAGAGAATTATAAGTTTACATTATATTCGCGGATGCTTGGCGGACCCATACGGAGTGAGGGATTGTGAGATTGTGGGGAAGTTGCATGGATCTGATTATCGTCGCGCCTTCTTAAGTTCTCATGTTATTTTCTGTAATATCTATTGATCTGAAGTATCTGATTGTACTTGTGTGTGATGTGTGAGAGCAAAACAAAATAAATATGAGAAAACACATTATCATGAAACATATAAAAGGATCTGAGGCCCAGACTTAGAAGGTTGTAGCGCCATTGGTTTACTTTTGTTTTATTTTATTATAAGCGTGATTAATATTATTATAGCGTCATTAAAAGGAACTGGGTTCATCAACAGACATTTAGTGAGGACGCGGAAGTTTATGCAAATTAAGATTCATATCAATGGAGGTCTAGTGGCTAGTACTCTCATCCCTGAGGTCGGGTGTTTTGATTCTGTCGCTGCTACGTACGTTATATTATCTTTAACTATTAACACTAGCATGTAAACAACATAGTATGTAAATGGGTATGTCTTACATCCAATAGACGTTTACTGGCACATAAGTTCTTCTACTTGCCTATTTACCATAATACAGATTATGAGACAGCACGTCTAGGACATACAGATGTACCATATATATCTTAATCTGGCGCGCTTGAGTATTTTAAAGTATTTTTGGTACATTCTAATAATAATGGCCGCAAGTTTGTGTCAATACCAAATCGTCAGGTGAGACATGAGAGCTTTTTTATGTTCACTTAACTAAACTTACTTAACTTAACCCCTCAGAAAATCTGGCGCGCTCGATATAGTTTTTGTTTTCTTATTTTAACCCTTACCTAAACCCACCCCCATAATGCAAACACTCAGATTAATAAACGTACGTTCTTAAAAATACGTAGGACATGGATGTTATCAATATCTGATGCGCTCGAATTTGTGCATGAAACAGTTTTTTTTCTTTTTGAAGATCTATTGCCACCACCTTACAAAACATTGTTTTCTTTGTATACCTAAGCTTCGAAACTTAATAGGCCTCTATGATACCCGAGTAAATCCCTATTTAGCATTGTGGTCTCCCCTACTATTACGGGACGCCCATAGTCATCGCAGCCCATGGACACCTATTTTAGTAGGTGCGCTCTGCTTTCTTTTTAAATACCGTATACTGTCTTTTGAATAACCAAGAAATAAACGTGATTTAATAAGTTGTGACAGTAATCGAGATAATAAACAATTAAAAACCTTATTTAAAGTGAGATTTAGAAAGAAAAATTATGCTTCAGAAACATCCACTAATGGGCGTTCGCAAAGTAAGGCGTCGTTTGAAGTTCTGCAATTGAAGTAGATACAATATTTCTTCTCTGTCTCATTATCTGTTAAGTTCTAATGTTTTGTTCATTATTCTATCATTTAAGGCGATTAAATGAGCAATGTAATCAGTAACAAGGAAAGCTAAGCTAATCAATTAAGGAAGCGGTAACAAACAACAGAAGACTCGAAAAGAGGTTGAGGTTGATCTATGAAGTACCTAAAATGTACGTATTTGACTGTTATACGACTTCAAATAAAGATAATGAACCCAAATCGTCTAAATTTATATTTACGTGCACTCGATTTAGCTCTAAGCAAATAGTAGGTTTCTTTTGTGCGAATGGGTGAAACTAGAAAGGTTACCATTTACCGTACATAAAATGTCGTCGTGTATTCAAAGCAAAACTTTTTTAGTAAGTTGCCCTAGATCCGTGTTTCCCAACCATTTTTATGCAATCATACTAAATATATACCTTTTAATTTAAATAAAAATTATCATTAAACAAACAAATGATACCCATCGAATCTTTCCTTTTAGGAAATAATTATTAGAAACCACATAATGAAAAACTTCAATTCTAATTCCAAATTTAATATTTTTTTTAACCCCCTTAACAATCAAATTGCCCCCCGTGGGGCGTGGGCCCTACGTTGGGAAACACTGCCCTAGATAGACGTATTTCTTGTACATTTTTAAGTCAACAAAAAAACTGAAACCTGATTTGTTAATTTAAATCTCCTTGTGAAAACTTGCAGAGTATGTAAAAAAGCTTTCGAAAGCCAAAGTCTTTTGAATAGATAAACTATGCATAATGTAGTTTTAATATAGTTTAGGTTCGTGATGAAATTCATTTCTTCACATTATAGGGTAATGTTAGTGGTTAACGTGGATATTCATCTAAAGATTTTTATTTGTGTGTGCTTCTTTCTTTTTTCTAAGTTGTTATTAAGACGCTGAAAACTTAATTGATGTCATAGAAAATTATTTGGATCATTAAACATATATGTCGTGAGCTTTCGGACCTTTTGATGTAAGTTTATTGAAAATATTTTCATATAAAAATATCCTGCTTCTGATTAAAAAATCAGAAAATTACTATACATATTAGGAAATGATATGATATCTTTAATTCAAATATAAAATTAAACATTCTTTATGACACGTTATACAGTGGTCGACTTATCAAGCATAAATTATATACAAAATTTTCCTCCTAAGGTTTCTCACTGTCTGCACTCAACATACAATCTTTTGATACCCTCTGTAATTGAGATACTTGAAATATTCAGTTTGTATTAACGTATTCTGTTCAATAAAGATCTTCCTTATTCCCTCGAGATACGATAGTAAATAGACAATCTTAAGATGGAACTACAGAAGTTCCAATGGCGCATTTGGAGAAGAGAACTTACTGGAAATCTATAGACGCTAATATGGAATGGATTATTTTTTTTTAATTTAAACTCTTAATAAGTCATATATAAACTCTTTTATTATCAGGTACCATGATAAAAATAAATAAATCAATGGCGCTACAAACTTTTTAGGTCTGGGCCTCAGATTTCTGTATCTGTTTCATGATCATTTGTAAATCGAATAGGCAAGTAGGTGATCAGCGTTCTGTGCCTGACACACGCCGTAGACTTTTTTGGGTCTAAGGCGATGTTTCTCACGATGTTTTCTTTAGCCGTTCGAGCTAATGTTAAATGCGCACATAGAAAGAAAATCCATTGGTGCACAGCCGGGGATCGAATCTACGACCTCAGAGATGAGAGTCGCACGCTGTAGCCACTAGGCCAACATTGCTCCGAATGTTGCTGATTCATAATAATTTGTCAATATTATGGCTTACAATAATTTGGCAAGTCAAAAATCACCCATCCGGACGATTTCTCATGTGTCTGACACACGCCGTCAACTTGAAGTCCCGGTGACGGCGATGGTGGACAAACGGCCTAAGGCATGGCTGGTTTCTCACGAAGTTTTTCTTCACCGGACGAATGATTATTAAATTCGCAGATAGACAGTAAGACCATCGGTGCACAGCCGGGGCTCGAACCTACGACCTGAGATGAGAGTCGCTGAATCCACTTGGCCAAAACTACTATAATGTTACATTGATTAAGCAGTTTAAACTTTACATAAAATTACTTTTACTTTATTCTATTTTTTTAAAGTAGTATCGAAATACGTCTTATAATATTTAAAACCATTTATCAAAAAGTTTTATCGGCATTATATAAAACAGTACAGAACTCAAACTAGTCCTCCTAACAAGGCTTGACAGGGTTTATTTTTATTCTTGCATATTAAGTATTATATAATGCGGACAGATTTGCATCCCTTTGAAGTAAACAGGCCGCTGAGGTGTTTTTTTAAGAAGCTAAGATACATTGTCCCGCAAAGCTTAGCGCTTGTTAAAAGTGAATATATTATTACCTTTGCAATAAAATTACTCTTTTACATTCTATATGTGTTCTAAGATATACCTATTATGTTAATGGAATATTAAGTTCCATGTCTTAGATTGAGGATTTCGACATTTGTTAAGCATGGAACCTGACCTCCTATAAAAGAAATATATGCAGTCGTACACAAAAAAGGTTTCAACCCCGGGATTTTTAATTGTCAACTTTTTAGTACATGCTGACTGTTATTAATAAGATATCATGTATACGGGAGCTTGCAATCATTGTGTAAATAAGAGTATTTGGCGATTAAAGTATCGGAAAGCTTATTGCCATCACTGCTCATCCGTTATATGCGCTTAATTTAATAGCTGACAACACTTCTATCAAGATTTAGGAGCATTTAATTTTCGAAGTGATCTTTATCGGCGTTGGAAAAAAACTACCGTCACATTTTTGGGTTACATGTCACATTTTCCGTTATGTGCCATCATTTTCTTGTCCCTATCACGGTTGATTCGAAGAAATTCGAAGCCAATAATAACAAAAATATTTAATAACAATAACAATGATGGTAATAAATGAAATAATTAATGAAATTCTGTAATAATCTTAGTAGTAATAAGGTAAAATGAAATCATTGTATTATTTGTCTATGATAATAAAAGCCTTTTGTTAAACTTTATCTAATTTTATTTTATTTTACCAATTTCTGTTAAGTTGCATACAGTAGATCATTTTTTCAAAAATAAGGTCATAAAGAAGTTTCACTTCTTACGTGTGTACACTAGTACACACACCAATTTTTTTTAAGTGTTGGCCTAGTGGCTTTTGCGTGCGACTCTCATCCCTGAGATCGTAGCTTCTATCCCCGGTTGTGCACCAATGTACTTTCATTCTTTGTACAAATTTGACATTCGCTCGAACGGTGTAGGAAAACATCGTGAGGAAACCGGCTTGCCTGAGATCCAAAAAGTTGACGGTGTGCGTCAGGCTGATTATCTACTTGCCTATTACATTAACAAATGATAATGAAACTGATACAGAAATCTGAGTCCCAGACCTAAAAAGGTTGTAGGTTTTTTAACACCCTACAAAAAAACTACAACGTTAAAAATATAATTTTAACAGATGTTCCGTTTAGCTTATATAAAAATAAAAAAGTTACTTTACTCTATGCTTTTGGTAATCTTTTGGTAAGATCCGAAGACATCGTACTCGCAGAAAAATATCGCAGCGTGTGTATGCTATTTTTATGTTGGCTTAAAGGTAAATAAAACAAAAACCTATTTATAAATATCATTATATTTTTAAAATTTTGGCGCCATCACTTGGTTTACAAACGAAAAATGTCGGATTTCCTTTATACTCCTGTAAAACCTTTTCTTTGATATCCTTTGAATATTTCTCCTCTATCTGTAAAAAAACATGAATATAAGGATTATTTTATTTTTAACTCGAGTATAATTCTGATTTGTGTCTAGGGAAGTGTTGGCCCAGTGGCTTCAGCGTGTGAATCTCATCACTGAGGTCGTAGGTTCGATCCTGGTTGTGCACTAATGGTCTTACTTTCTATGTGCGCATTTAATATTCTTTCGAACGATGAAGGAAAACATTGTGAAGATAACGACGTGTCTTAGACCCAAACAGTCGACGGCTTGTGTCACTTGGATTTAAAAAAATTATCATGAAACAGATTCAAAATCTGAGGCCCAGACCTAAAGAGGTTGTAGCGTCACTGGTTTATTTTTATTTAATTCTGATTTAAAAATATAAAATTTAATCAAAATTGGCTTAGTTTAGAGTTGAATGTTAACCATATATTTGTTTAACATGCATTATTAATATCAAGATTTATGTCTAATACTAAGCATTATACTAGTTTATTATATTATTTTTTTGTTAAAAGGCTTGTCGTGCTACACTACAACTAATATCCTTATGACATGGGCGAGTTGTGTACAAGTATTATATATACACAATATTTCGCTGGGAGTCGCTATATACGTCTCATTTACACAAAAGTGAATGGTTATGACCTGACATATAATATGTATATATATTTTGAACATACAATAGTATTATTATCTGAACACATGTATAAAGATGTACACGTTATGACGAATGGCAAGCTTGCTACATAATTTCGTAGACTCGTAGCCTCGTCGGAAGGCTACGTAGCTACACGTTTTATTGCTACGCCAAAGTTATGATTGGCATCTAGCAAACATTCTGCACCGCTTCCTTAATATAATATATAATGTTTCTCATATTCGAATACAGATGAGGGATCAAAACACTATTGACATTATGATTAATTAATAAGTTGTGCGCCTATACCAGTGACCCCAGAACTTACCCAGTTCGACGTATGCCATTATGAGTACAGAGTTCTACTGAGATCACAGTTTACGTTATTATTGAATCTCAATAAAAGCACATGTATCTTAGTTTGTCTCCGTAAAATCCTATATACAAATACTTAGTCTGGCCATAAATACTATTACAATTGAAAATTTACAAAATATTACATTTGGCAGAAGATTTTATCTCGGAAGATGAAGATACCACCTAGAACCATGTCGCGTATTTTAAAAGATGACTTAGGGCTTGCAGCATATAAAAAACATTTCTTAACTGATAATTTAATAAAAGAATAGGGAGGTAAAACTGAAACAACTACTGAAGCGGTACGCAAAGGCAGATCACAGAAAAAAATTGTTTACTGATAAGAGGATTTTTACAATTGAGCAAAATTTTAACAAATAATATGACCGTATTTATGCTCAAAACTCTAATCAATCTCAGCACTATTTGACTTCAGTAATGGTTTGGTGGGGGTTGGTGTTTACTTTGTTTCAGTGTTTATTCTTATCTCCGGCACTTATGGGATTTTGCAGTACTTTAACACAAAGAGGAATAAAACATAATGTGTGAGACACATTTTTCCAAAACTGCTACATAATTGTTCCGCGATATTTAAAATAGATCTGATTCATTGCGCTTTGAAAATAATGGACCTTATTATGACTACAATACTAACGCTAAACTCTAACTAACAGTAGAAATAACATTAATCGGTTTAAAGAAAATTGTGGAATCTTTAATTAAAAGAGCAACAAATGAACTTATATATCTTAAGATCTGTCTTCTTTTTATTTCATTTGTGACAAGAAGCTATCAACCCATTTGTTGCGGTAGCTAAAATCATATATACCTACCATGCTTCACGAGAGATGGGATGATTTTGGTAAAGATTTAGATATACAGTTGATAACAATGTATCAAATTAGCTAGTTCTAATGACAGGAACATTATAGGCAAACATATACATGAACAGGCGTATAAAACAATCAGTAAGGACATATTAAAATATAAATGACGTGAATAAATGACGCGCTTCGTTAAAGGAGTTTATTTAAATATTCATCAAATTATAAAGGATATTGAGATTATAAAGGTAATTTTGTCTTTTTATACGACAATTAGAGTCATATACATTCCTTCTTATTCATTTATAGCCCTGTTTAACCCGAAAATAAGTAATTATCTCAAACTCGAATACAATTGTATTGATTAATGATTTAATTTTTATGATTTATTCATTAAAAGAGGGCGTTCTGCATGTGTAAAACGAGATATCAAAACAATTCTATACAAATATATAGATTTTAATAATAATGTTAAAGTTATTTGTGGTTAGTATTATATCCCTCTCTTGAATAAAGTAGAATATCTTGGGTGAGAATATAGTAGAATAACTAGTGTGTCATTCCGTACGTTATGTAACCGGGATCGACCCAGGGACTATCTAAACTCTCTGAAACAGTGATAACAACTTGGGGGTCTTCTCCCCTAAATTTAAGCGGAAATAAGATGTCCAATCAAATATATCAACCAAGATTTTGATTTATATATTTGAATCACCATCACGTAAAGTCGAGGCTATTCAACTCCTTGACACCACGGGCCTGGTGAGATGACTGAATATGACAAAACCATTCGAACTAGAGAATTAGTGTTATTGCATGTTAGTATTAAGTGTAAACAGTGTCAAGTGAAAAAATAGAACACAATTTCCTTTAATCGAGACTGTAAGTAGTGTTATTGGACACTTTCTTATGTTAAATATTATATGTGTGTTTACTAAGATATCATCGAATATGTTTTGTTAAATGACCTCTCCGAGTGCTTTTTCATCGATATTTTGGGACATTTAAAGTTGGTCGTAGGTATCACTGTTTTGAAATTCGATTGACTATAATAAAGCAGAAATTGATAGTTTCAATAGATCTCCATTGAAATATCTTATCATTTTGACCTCACGAAGTTGCTATTACAGTGTATTTCAGTTCTAACGTCTTAAACTCAAACTCCAACTTAAACAACTAATTTAGATTGTTTACTTCTCTCAGTGTTTATATAGATGTTAGGTTTAAATATGATAAAAATCTATATTCTTCCCTCTGGCTACAGTCTACAAAAATATATTTATCAATAACGAAACATGAGATACTTCACAAATACAAGATATGTAAAGTGTTTTTAAATTAGTCATTTCAAAGATAAGATTTTTTATAACGGAATGAGTAACGCATATAAAGAATATAGGCACGAAATTGTATAACAAACCATGGCTCTACAACATTGGCTCTGGGCCTCAGATTTCTGTATCGGTTTTATGATCATTTGTCAATCTAATAGGCAAGTCAGCCTCCTGTGCCTGACACATGCTATCGATTTTTAGGTCTAAGGCAAACTGGGTTCCTCACGGTGTGTCTTTCACCGTTCGAGGGAATTTTAACTGCGCACATTGACATACACATCGAACTTACGACCTCGGGGATGAGAGTCGCACGTTGAAAGCCACTAGGCTAACACTGCTCTACAAAAATGTAAACAGAGAAATTTATAGTACATACACAAATACCAAAACAATTACAACAACGATTTTAAAAGGCGCTTAAAAGTAGGGGAGCACGAACACATATCTTTGAAGTGAGTGTTATAGGTATTACATATTCTATCTATCTATCTACGGCGGTAGACAGACATAGAAGGTATGGTATTGATTGATAGCGACTTAACATAATTTAAGCCTATGGAACATATAGGAAACTAGCTATAGAATGAATATATTTTCAGAATACAAGTACTTAACTAACGGTGGATGCGAATACAAGAGTAAATCTTAAGATCTTAATCTTAGAATAAATCGTCAGTTAATCGAGAGTAAATCAATTTTACGTTTTACTATGTACAATTCTCTTAATAAGGGGTCTATTCGGGAATAGTTACTATGCCGCCGTTTCGCACGGAATAACGGAGCTATTCCTAGAATAATGTAATGGCGTCAGTCAGTCCAATCATCTGATTTCTGTCATTTCACAAATTTTTATTCTGTGTTTAAATTTCAAGTCAACGCAACGCACTAAATTAATAGTCTGGCATTGTATAATGCAACGTTTAAGCATTATGATTGATGATAGTCATAATGAAGAGGAAATTATACCTAGACGTCCAACATGGTTAGAAGAAAGAAAAGACTTATGTGAATAATATGATGGCCATGATTTTGCGATGAGGTTTCGTTTGAGCAAAGAAGCCACTTTGTTTCTGATATCGAAAATTGAACGTTACGTTGGAATGTATTTCTGTAAATGTGTACATTCTTTGTACCTGCTTAGTGTTTTTCGTGCCCTTTTAAGTGCACCATATAGTGCGTATATAGTGCCGATGTTACTTTATTTACCTGCCTACGTAGGTAGGCTATTACCTGTCTGTCCAATATATGACTAGGTAGATGTTAAAATAATGATGATGACAGGATAGATTATTTTCCAGTATTTACGCCAAATTGTTGAGAGCAGTGTTGGCCAAGTGACTTCAGAGTGCGACTCTCATCCCTGATGTCGTAGGTTTCATTCTCTCTTATATTCACGTATTGTTATTCCTAGCGCAAGTATATTATCGATTACTGGGAGAAACGACTATGGTTTTACTCGAGGTTAAAATTATCTAATCTCGAAGGATCTAATTCTCGTTACTACATCAGTTAAGACATAAAAACTATTGTTTATTATATCAATAGAATGCGCTTCTTGTAAAGATTTTTTTCTTGTTAAAAGAATTCATTTTAAAGGATATCACTTTCATTATCCCAAATTAAAGCTGTAATTAAATTTATTCTAAGAAAATTGGTAATACAACATTCTTACCGCTATAATATCTAGGAAAAATTAGAACGTACACAAAGAAAACGTTATTTCTAAAAAAAATTTTCGATAACGAATAATGTGTTATAAATAAATATAAATTTATTGTAATTTTCATTGCCACAATTAAAATTTTAATTTTCTCTTACCAAAGCAATAACGCAGCCGCCGAAACCACCGCCCGTCATCCTCGCCCCATAAACACCCGGCAATGTCCTCATTATATCAACGAGCTCATCCAACTCAGGACAAGAGACCTCCATTAATTGACTTAGAGATTTATGTGACTGGTATAAAAGGTCGCCAACCTATTAAAAACAGAAATAATTCACTAAAAATGCGTAATTTAGTTTATGGTAATGGTTTTGTCACACTTGTCACAATGTTTGTCTAGACCAGTAGTGACTTACACTAGTGTAGGTCTAAAATATACATTTATTTTCACTAGGAATCTTTCTTATTTATTATTAATGGAATATTCTTGATTCGTATACTTTGTGTGAAATAAAACTGAGCGTTTTTAAGGCAGTTTTTGCCGCACACTACCACTATGTTGAACCAGCTGCCCACTGAAGTATTTCCGAACCAATTAGACTTAGGGTCCTTCAAGTAAAGAACGTACCAATTCTCTGGCGTTGACAGTGTCCATGTAACACTTACCATCAGATGAGCCTCCTCCCCACTTGCTCCTTTGTTATATAAAAAACACTATTGTGACAAAAGGAATTTTAACTTTTTAAGAATCGCTTATGTTCTCAAGATCGTTTTTCATTAGTTTTAAACGTATACTGTGTATTGACTCTTTTTTTATGACAATATTGATGACTTCGAGACAATACAAACCATAGATTGCAGAATAATAATAAGAATAATCAATGGCGCTACAACCTGTTTAGGTCTGTGCCTTAGATTTCTGTATCTGTTTCATGATCATTTGTTAATTTGATAAGCAAGTAGGCGATCAGCCTTCTATGCCTGACTGACGCTGTCGACTTTTTGGGTCTAAGGCAAGTCGGTTTCCTCACGATGTTTTCCTTCACAGTTCGAGCGAATGTTAGAAGAATAGATTGCAGATTATTATTGTTTTTTGCAAATTAACATAAATCTTCTTTTCTTTCTTTATTATAAAACGAACTAACAATATTAATATAAATGGGAAAGTAACGTGTTTTCCGCAATCACGTCTATACTACTGAACTAGTTTGATTGAAATTTGGTACAAAGATAGTTTAGAGCCTGAGAAAGAATAGGCTTTAATGCGAAGAAAGGTCTGTAAGGGAAGGAATGTTTGTATGGTATATAATATATAATGTATTACAAATCAAAATACAGAGAATTACAGAGTTAATACAAAATCTGAGTAAGTAAGTAAGTAACTTGCCTAGACATACACAATGAGCGGCGCGACGAAGGTGGGCGAGCTCACTGCCCATTCGGGTAGACAACGAAGGGCAGACAACTCTGCCAGACGTGTGTGGAAGGGGTTGTCGTCGAATACCTCTCAGTTAGTTTTTACCACACTTATAAATTGTATTTTAACATTCTCGTTTCCGATAATGTCCAATAACAAAAGTATCATTTAGATTTACGATTATGAACCCTTTGACAAGCCAAGTTTGTATTTGTTAGCATCGCAACCCCTCTACCCCTAGCATTGTGTTAGTTATAATCTCATATTTTAAACCATTAAAGTCAGTTGTTACCCAGCTTCAAATAGACAGTTTTATTTAAACATCTTCATACAAAAAACCGCCACTGAACTCGACCAATAAAATTAGAGAAAACGTTTTTATTCCCCAATAATTACGATTGTAAGGCCATTTTACTTTAAAGGAATACAGTTTCCCCTGAAATCATTCGCAATTACAATAGATAGGCAAGGAAATAGAAATAGAATAGGGAATAGAAAGGTCAAGGATGCATGTCTTCATTTATAAAAACCATGTTTTTCTCATGGACTACTCTGTGACATGCTCACGTGTTTCGAAACCCTTTATTTTGGCCAAAGATGGAAAAACTAAAAACGTCGTATATAAAAATATACTTAAATAAGATATACGTAGGTAACAGTGAAAATGTTTAGAAAATGAAAAACGGCTTAATGTAGAAAGTTACAAAACTTTTATTGTTTTTCGAAGTAATCTCCGTTCCTCTCTACACATAGTCGCATTCGATGGAACCACTGAGATAAGCAATGTTTCTAACTGGCCAGTTCTAAACATTTTCAGTGTTACCCACACGTGTGCAGTAAAATACGGTAAATAGCTTCTTTTGTTGTACGTGTTTTAGTTACAAAACAATAAGCCTAAAAAATGCTGTCGTAAGTCTACGTACAGACGGTCGCGGGCTAGGTACTGATATAAATTGAAAATTGGTTTATTAACTTTGTTGATATTCTGCCCTTAACGGGTAAAAATTCTTTAGCTACTTAGATTAGTATGTTTAGGGTGCGATGAGAAAATTTGAAGAAGGGTCTGGGGCAAAAGGTTAAGGGGTCGATTACCTATTCGCAAAACTTTGAGAAAAACTTGGGTTTGTAAAATAGAACAGCTAGGAGGGAGCCGCTTTTAGTCCAGCCTCGGTGGAAGCCGAAAATGTTTTAACTTAAAAAACTGTAATACATAGCTGGCTTGACAGGTTTAAACAATGGTACGATAAACTTCCTTTATTTTTGTTGATCTTGATTTATTTTAAAATGTGACAATACATTGCTTTAGCAAAGACTTCGTTAAAACTTAGGAGAGGGTTTGAGGTTAATTAATCTACAGAAATAGTTCTACTTAGTCAATATCAATGTAATGTAAGTATAAAAATTGTGTCTAAATAATATTTTCGTTTATACTCTAGCAATTATTATATTCATTGAAAGATTTATAGTCAACACATAAGTATACCTACAAAAATAAACAAATATTAAAATGTATTTTTTTACATTCGGGAGCTAAATCCAAGCACTGCAAGCTGATCAAAGAACTGCAATCGCATTTTTTATCTCCGATATGCGTTTAATTACAAATAATAGCCGTATTGTAAGAGGTTTTGTTTGGTTATAAATCTGAGATGGAGAACAAACTAAAATCTTATATTAAAGTTAACCCAAGAAATTTGATACTGTTGTTTTACTATTGTGTGTTGAATCAAATATTTATTTGAATTTTATATTCCATTTATTAAGTAACATTTTACAACGCTATATATAGTCAAGCAGTTGAAAGGGCACAACGAATATAATTTTCACGGCCAGGAATCGAACCTAGCGGAAATGTTTCCTTGGAAATGGTTTGTATAACATTTTTATTTTATACTTTTTATGTTACTTACTTCCTTTAAATATTTTTTTGGTAGCAGAGTAGCGACTTTCTCAGTCCGTGTGATTTCTTCGATGACATGCTTTGCCCTCTTCACAATATCCGGATCCGAGTTAAGACTTTTCAAATCTGTAATGAATCGAAATAGTTTTTCGTCGTACGAAAAAGGTAAACATCGTGTGGTACGACATATATTTGACCCAAAATTATTGACAGAGTCAATAGTTATTACCACTTATCTCTGACCTCTCTCAAATGAAAAAGAAAATTCAGAAAATCCTATTATTGGTAGTGTCTCTTCGTGTTTTTAGGAGTAGTATATATTATTTTTCCTTACTATGGTTGCCCAAAAGAGTTTGCTTTTAAGCGATATGGCCATTGCATTATTAAAATTTTCCCACTGTATTAGTTTTGTATAAATAAATAAAGCATTATTCTTATATGGGAAAAATGGACGGCGTGTAAAATACCTTATCACCTACATATGTAACTATATAGACAAATGATTAGGAATACAGAAGTATATGCCCAAGTCCACTTATTATTTATATTTTTAAAAATCAGTGTCACTACAACCTTTCCAGGTCTAGGCCGCAGATTTCTGTTGTTTCATGATCACTTGTCAATCTAGTAGGTGATCAGCCTGCTGTGCCTGACACACGCCGTTGACTTTTTGCGTCAAACGCAAGCCTTACGATGTTTTCCTTCATCGTTGGAGTGATTGTTAAATACACAAATAGAAAGCAATTCCATTAATACACAACCGTGGATTGAACTTACGACCTCAGAGTCCCACACTGAACAAAAAACTGCTCTGCATTATTCTCCTTAATGTAACAGCTATTTCTAGAAAATAAGATTATCTTTTATATATCTTTAACCATAACCGTATCGGTGATGATAGGTTAATAATATTGTTTCGGGAATGCTTTGAAAGTATCGTATATAAATTAATAAAGCCTGAACACCGTACACAAGATCGTCAATTAGTTATATTGCAGTGATCGTATTCCAATAACAATACAATTCTTGTGATATCCTATCGAACTGTCAGAGTTATAATCTCAATTAAATTTTTGCTAGGAATAGTAATAAAAAAGGCTATTTATTTTGAATCTTTACAAATGTTGAATATACAGTTTATCGCCTTATCGCTTTTATTTACTTATCTGTGAAACAATTTAAAAACACTTCTATAATAATAACTTGTACATATAATTTCTTCCATATCTTGTATTTGTGAAGTGTTTGTCATGCTTCCTAATCGATAAATATCTTTTTGTAGTATCGTTAGAAAAAAAAATTAGGTTACGGACACATGAAAAAGAAAAAGTGCACATGAATCACAATATTTTAGATCAGTTTCATATCAGTTAGTACAAAAGTTAAGGATTAGTTTTTGTTCCTGTTACTCAATATAGGATATTCCATTGAGTTCCATTGATTGGGTAAAGGATAAAGGCCATCTCCAGCTTTATCCAAATTTATCCATGTCTTTCTTTCTCCATTTTCTTGTTAACGCTTCTATTTCTTCTTTCCACACTTTTTCACGTCGATAATTGTATCGATATTGATATTGATTTCAATATCGCTTAAAAATATCTTAAATTATTAACGTGAACTTACCAATAAAGCAATAATGATAAAATGTTACTATTATGGATACTATAAAACGTTTTATTAAACTGTTTAGTAATTGATTGCACTGTTTTATGGTTAAAGATATATAAAAGATAGTCTTGCTTCCTAGAAATAGCTGTTACATTTTAGAGAGTAATATAAATAATGTAGAGCAGTGTTGTCTTAATGGCTTCAGCGTGCGATTCTAATGTCGTAGTTTCGATCCACAGCAGTGCACTCATAAACTTTCCTTATGTGTGCGCATTTAACAAACCCTCGAATGGTGAAGGAAAACATCGTATCGGCTTGCATTTGACCCAAAAAGTCGACGGTGTGTCTGCCGCCCAGACCTAAAAATGTTGTAGTACCACTGACTTCTTTTAACAGATATAATAAGTGGACTTGGGCGTACACTTCTGTATTCCTTATAATTTTTTAATATAGATATGTAAGCGATAAGGAAATTGACATACGCCGTCAAAAAATTAAGCAAAAAATTATATTCATGATCCACGATTCGCACTAGCCCAACTCACCCAGTTGAAAGTTGCACGTTTTCACCCATACTTATACGTATTACTAAACACGTAATGAAGTAATACGGTTGCACGTTAAATGTATTTTATACTATTAATGTAAAATCTGGTAGTACCTTCTATATTTTTGGCACGTGCATCCCTAAGTGAGGCTACTTTGAGTATCTTCGCGGCGTCCTGGCACTGCGATCTACGTAAGGGATACTCGCTCCCAGTCAACTGATGTTTTACATTGGAATTCACTACTAAAATCACTGCGTTACCTATTTCTAGAGGGATCTGCTTTGCTTCTAAGGACCTGGAAAAAATAACCTAAATTAAACCCAAGGGCTACCTGAATGAGATCACTTAGTATTATAAAGAACTCTTCGTATTGCTAAGTTAAAATGAAATATAAATCTGTGGCAAATATAGGTCTGGGCCTCAGATTTATGTATCTGTTTCATGATCATTTGTCAATCAATAGGTTCATATATTGTTCATTAGAATATAGTTATATGAAAACGGAACAGAAATATTTCTAAATATTGTATTTTATAAGCAACGTATGTTACTGTTTATTTGCCGGATGATAACAAAACATTTATTTATTAACACTTCGTTGTAAGTATATATGTTTTAATCAAATAAGAAGGAAGGGCAACGGCGTTATCGCTTCGGGCGATCTCTTCCAATTAAGGTTTAGAAAATTAGATAGAGAGAGAAAGAAATGCAAAACTATATTAAACAAAACTAATGGAACAAAACAAAGCAATTAAAACATATGTAAACAGATATTTATTTATTAACACTTCGTTGTACATAATATGAAAAGTGAATAAAATTAAATTAAAATGAGGGCAGCGGGTGAAACAGAAATAAAAAAGGACACATGAATCACGATAATTTCCGATCGTTAGTAAGAATGTTAGGGATATATTGGTAGATGGTATTTATTTTAAAATTACCGCTCAGTCGATAGCGATAAGAGCACACGTTGCCTGCCTAAATACCTAACACTTTTCCAACAAACACATCATAACCTTAATAACTTCTTTCAATCATCACTCATCCCAAACCATTCACAAATATGATAAACAGCATAACAAAAAATTCGTAAAACTATTGCTGGAGTTGCGTGGTCTACTCAGGATGCATACACAACTTCAACCCGTCACGAACAGTTTCAGGTCCACAAATTTGACCAACCCATACGTGCAAATTTCAGTGAATATACCCCCGAAGTTAGAGAAAATTGTATTCTCAAAAACATCAAAACTGTTTTTGATGGAGTTTTTAATAGATATAGTTACAAATGTGTTTGAAAGCGAAATTTATTTTTGGGTGTTGCTATCACTTACATATTTTAGAGTACATTAAGTTGATTTTTAAAATGGTAAACTATTCTTTGGGTAGACAGTCCATTGCAGCGCTCTCCAGTTGGAATACTTTGTCCGTTTCAAGAATGAAAATAATTATATTAGGTCCTTACATATGAAATTGGCGTATTTCGTACTGGTCACTTTGACCTCAAATACCTACTCTTTGGTTAGGAATTTCAAATTCAAATTTGTACAGCTATTTACTCATGTATTTGTGCTTCGATGACCGTAATTCATTTGTTTTTTTCTGTTTGCGTCACTCATTTTACAAAATGGAAAACTTAAAGTATCGCATTATTTACGAGTACAAGTTCCGCCGTGGCACTAGTGCTGCGGAAACGACTCGAAGGGCAAATGATGTGTATGGGGGTCATGTTGCAAAAGAAAACACAGTTAGTTTTTGGTTCTAACGTTTTCGTTCTGGAAATTTCGACCTGCAGAACAAGCCCCGTGGACGGCCTGAGACCAAAGTTGATAATGAAGTATTGAAGGCTATTGTGGAAGCGGATCCATCGCAAACCACGTCCGAGTTAGCTGCAGGCTGCGGTGTTAGTGATAAAACTGTTTTAATTCACTTGAAGCAAATTGGGAAGATTAAAAAGCTTGAAAGGAGGAAATTGGAATGTCTAAGACATCCTCCGTACTCCCCGGACCTTGCTCCAACAGATTACCATTTTTTTCGAAATTTGGACAACTTCTTGCAAGGGAAAAAATTTAACTCTGATGGGGCAGTCCAAATCGCCTTCACAGATTTTATTGATTCCCGTCCGACTGGTTTTTTTAGTAAAGGGATCAATGAACTACCTATGTGATGGCAAAAGTGCATAGAAAACAATGGTTCATACTTTGATTAATTAAATATATTATATTTAAAAATATTCGACTTTTTGTTCCTCCCATACAAAACGCCAATTTCATATGTAAGGACCTAATATTATTTAACAATGATCCTGATAACAAAACTTTAAAACAAGCAAACGCAGCAGAATTTTTATAGATTTTTTAAATTGTTTAATTGTTTGTCTTGTTTTAAATCTGTGTAGTTAACAAATGTCTTCATACTTCATACCGGCGCAAGGGAAACTCCGTCTAATCTCTGTTCTATCTCGTTCTGTCCAATTTTGTTTACGATGTGATGTGATGAAAAGAAACCGGTGTATGTAATTGTAATGAATGTAGCTTCCAATAAGATGCTAGTAACGGCCTAGATTTTATACAATTTGTATGAATTACAATTATATCAAATTTCGGCCATACAATGCGCAAAGGCCTATGAGAACTTGGAGAAACTGATCGTGGTTGGTAACAAAGAAGGCGAGCGATCGCGTGGCCATTCACCAACCAGGTGGACCGATCTAGTGAAATACTCATGGCCCTGAAAGCTTGCGCTGGACAAAAACCGGTGGAAACAGATGGTCGGCTCCAGATGTTTGCTGAATGACGCTCAGATATGAGCTACCGACTGAAGGGAGAAAGTCTAAAAATGAGTCTCGTGGTAGAAAGTATTAAGCAACTATTTCTGTTATAAGAAATTTACAAATAACCTTTTTAAGGTTGTAATGAGTATTATTTTTCTCTTTACGTTTTGAGTTTCTGTTGGAACTTAAATCTATCAAGTAGGCTCAATACGGTAAAAGACTCTTACGGAATCTTCAGCATTGTAAGCTGTTTATTGTTTATTTTTTCAGTTCATTTTGAATGCCTGGCAACAATAAGAATTGAATAGTATTAACGATTCGCTAAATAATGTAAAAGAAATGTTTTCCTATTGACCGGTTCTTCGGTAAGGAATATAACGAA
The DNA here is from genome assembly GCF_905147105.1 of Pieris brassicae. Taxonomy (NCBI): domain Eukaryota; kingdom Metazoa; phylum Arthropoda; class Insecta; order Lepidoptera; family Pieridae; genus Pieris; species Pieris brassicae. Next base: position 9,832,721 of record NC_059671.1, on the reverse strand, counting down.
TTCTCGTGTATAAAATTCATTTTCATTTTAAGACATTAATAAAATGTCACAATATAAATGACATGTCAAATAATTGTTGGTACTATGCCACTATAGTGTAGTATGGTGTATTTTTATAGTAATGTATTGTATGTATTAGCAAACAGTACTCGATATATGTATATATGAGAGAACTAAGAACCTAACAACCCTACCTACGGATTTGTACAGATTACGTTCATATCGCTTTTGCGGTTGTAATTTTAATTTAATTTTAACAGCTTCAAAGGCAATAATTCAATATTCATGTCCCACACACCACCAATATAGTTTTATTTTGGATTCTATCCATTATATATTTACCTCATTTATAGTTTATATTGCGATATTATTCAATAGTTAAGCTTCCAGAGATCGTGATGTCGACTGTTTGAAGCTAGATTAAAGTAAACCCTTATCTAAACACGTCAACGTATTCCACTTTATTATAATTAATTTTGTATTTATGAACATTCAACTTTAAAAATAGGGCATACTTTAGGCTAGAAGGGAAATAGTCTGTCTGACACATCGTCGATGTTTTGACCTGTTCCGATGTCGTGAGAAAACTATAAGCAAGTGACGCATGTATGGACAGAGAAATTAATTACTACACAACTGAGGTTTGAAGGATCTACGTCTAGCTGTAACTAACACTGCTTTTAATTTATATGGGATTTCATAAACCCGTATTCCCTAATATACCTTTGTTCTTGGGAATAATTATTTATTTCAAAAACACCAATACACACACAATCTTAACCTACATAGTGATAAGGAAAGTATTAGTTTGGTCCCTGTGGCCATTGTAGCTTTAACGCTGGCAGCATTTACTCGCTGTATTGCAATTCTTATTTATTTAGCGAGGAAAGCACCTGCTCAGGATTACCGGTATATATTATTTGCTAGTGAGTTCAGATAGCAATATTAAACTCCAATTAAATATATCAAAGAACACTTATGAACGTCAGCAAAAAAGATTCAAAATTTACATTTACTACCAGTTCGCAAGTTAAGGGCGTAGTACGGGGTCGAAGATTTTTTAGAACGCTTATTTGCGTGCAATATTATAATTAATATTTATTTGATAATGTAATAATGTATTTTATTTGCTTATGCAGTTATAAAAAAGTAACTTCTATTCAACCTTTTAAGATTTGCCACCATAAGATTTTTGTAGCATGTTCTTGCAAATAAATTAGTAATATTAATAAGTTACAATAATTTAACAAAGCTATCAATTACTTAGAAGCTATAAAATAAAAAGTGAATTTAAAGTGTATTTGCTTAACAGTACTTGGGCACTCAAGTACATAAAAGTTTCTTTTTAGACGCTCCAATCAATTAACAAAGTTTGTTTTAAAACACTATTGGAGAAATACAAGGTATTGGTAAAAATAAATTAATTAAAACATCTACGATAATAACTCGATGTTTTGAGTTCTCCAGCAAATATTCAGCGCCAATTCACACTGATCCATTAAATCATAAATCGAATATTGGACACTTTGAATCAATGCTATGCAAATTCCTCAATACACTTCGGAATTTCAAAATCGAATAAATTAACTACATTATAACTAATCCTTATTCATCTTATAGTGCCATCTCCTTGAGAAGGTCAAGAAATTCTTTTAAACAATGTCTTGGTACTTTGACTTAACGATTGTCTTAGATTTTTCAACCAAGACGTGCGTCTGCGGCCAGATTTCCTTCTACCTGCCACGTTGCCTTGAATGATTAGTTGAAGAAGCTCGTATTTTTGGTGGTATGTAAGACGTGTCCGAAATACTCAAATTTCCCTTTCATAAAACAACAAAATTGGTCTATTGAACCAATGAGATATCCCTGCTTTACTTAAGGTGCCTAGGTTAAAAATGTTCACAATTTTAATTTATACATGTATTTATTATAAGCAAGTCTATCTACGTAGCCATGTGTGTCTGACAGATGTGTGTATGTAAAGGCACGTTAAGCTGACTCGTGTACACAGACTTCTCGATTACGAATTGCACGCTTAATTAAGTTGTTGATTCAAACAACGTTTATAAAATACATACCGACAATCTATAAGTAGGGCGTGATCCTTTTTAGCCATAGTCACAATGTATTGATCCATAATACCACAAGGCATTCCAGGGAACTCATGTTCTGCCTTCTGACACAGTTGAGCTTTCTTCACAAGTCTGTAAAAAGATGTTATGCTGAAACTGGTTCTGTTAATACCAATTATTTATTTTATGGAAATTGTAAATACTGTATTTTTTATATATTTCATTGTTATGTTTAGATTTTATGAAACGATATCTATCTACATTTTTTACTTGTTTAAGTACGATAGTTATTATTTAAGTTATCGGACAAATGGTCATAGTCTTAAATAAAATGTACTTTTAAAATAATTAATTATTATAACACGGTACTCTTATAATTTATTTTCATATTACACAATTTCAGTCCCTCATTTATTTTATTTATTAACACTTTGTTATATTACAATATAAAAATTGAACAAAATTAAATGAAAAGGAGGGCAACTGGCGGCCTTATCGCTTTCGAGCGATGTCTTCCAGGCAACCACCATGAGTAAAGAAAAAAATCAAGGCAAGAAGTGCAAGAATGCATATTACATATAGTTATAAAGAAGAAAGTAAACAGGAACAAATAATAAACTAAAATGATACATGAATCACGATTATTTAATTCTAGATCAGTCTCACGTCAGTTAGTAGTTAGTACGAAAGTTAGGGATACGATGTGGACAGGTAATGTTTGTACAGAAGAAATTTAAAGGAAGATAGAGAAAGAGCTAAGCGAATAGGGACGGGAAGTGAATTCCATAGCCCAACTGCAGAGACCTTTAAGGAATTGCCAAGAAAGAGGAGTTATGAGATGGGATTTCAAGGGTATAGTTTTCGGAAGTGCGTAAGCTATAGTTATGGGCTCCCAAAAATTTGAAATCATAGGAAGGAGGTTTAGGGTTGAGCAGGATGGAATATAGGAGATGGAGAACATGAGAATTTATATATTTTTTTATTTTAGATTAAGGTTGTTAGCGATAAGACCCATTGTATCCCTTATAATGTTATGTGTTATGTTTCTTTCTATAAATGAAACGAAGTGTAAATAAATAGCTGTAAACGTCTCTAACTCAAACAAACTGCGTCTCACTTTAAACTTTATAAAGCACTACAAAACTTTATTATTGCTTTGAATTTCAGTGCGATCATATATATCACTTTGGGTCTCATCTTACGTATGAGATCCCTAAATGCATAAAATAATGTTAGATAAAACAGTATTATAGTAAATTAACATAAATTAATATAACAAAAGACAATAACTAACCTTAAAAACTAAAATATATTATAAAACGAGTCCCTTTACGCAAGGTTCCGAAGATAGCAAATATCTTATATATTAGATGGTGTCCTGAAGTATTTAATCATATATTTTTTTTATAAATAAAAATGAATCGCAATCTTACTAAGCGCAAAACTCGAACTGGACTGAACGACGAAAATATAAAATAACATTGAAATGTTTATTATTATTCTATATGGGTAGCATAGCAAAATGTTCCATATGTTGGTATATTGCTACTCGTAATCGTAGGCTAAGTAGAAAAACATTGTGCAATTAACACGTGGCAAAGTGAAATCTACAAAAATTTTGGTTTCAAGTTAATGAGACGAATGTAATTTTAATTTTTAGGCTTAATATCAAATCAAGGCAATATGAAGTTTCAGGGGCAGCTAGTTTTTAATAAATAATTATCCAACCCCTATTACATAGTAATTTCAGCGCTCGATTGTACTGTATGTAACTACGAATAGCGATGACGAACCCGACGTGTTTGTATGAAAGATGTAGTTCCCCCAATAAGCACTGATGTCGTCTCGGGATTGCCGACCTAAAGGGAAGATCCTTGACCTGTCAGACTGGTGAGACTGGCAAAGATCAAATAGTTGTATATATTAGCGGAATAACTTCGATAGCCCGTTTCAGGATATAACGCAGTGATTATAGCCGTAGATTTCAAGACGCGACTGAATGTTGGAGAGTAGTAGTCATGATATTATTAGTAAAGGTATGACATTAGCCTAGTCACGTGACTATTACCATACAAATTCTGTTTCTAGAGATAATGTAAATTTTAAATATATTTATGATTTCGTTTTTATTTATATTTTTTTTATTACCAAATGCCAACCTACCCCACGTGTCGTCCGGTCAATGACTCCAGAAAGGTGAAAAAGGCAACCTCGAGAGAGGCACTACTGGACACCCCGGCGCCCATGGGCACGTCAGAGACAATCACGGCATCAAATCCATGAACGGCAACTAGTGAATTGAATTTTACATATAAAAAAAATCATAATTAATAATTATGTAATAATTAATTAAATTTGATTACATTAAGTTTATGTTCTTATGGTTGACATAAGTACACGACCTCCAACGGAGTGAAGGCCTCCTCCAAATACTTCCAATTGTCTCTCAACCTCGCCATAATTTTCTCGAACCGTCACACAACAAAACATGACTACGAAAATTAAAAAGAAGGGCGGCTGAAATTGGTACTACCGTCGCCATTTTGAAATGTCAGACACTAACATTGTTTATAATTTCTTAGTGCGTACTAAAAATAATTTTACCATCTACCAACATCTAATAAAATTCTCACTAAAATGTATTTATTTTTATTCCTTATTAATTACAATGGCAAAGTTTTAATTATCGAACGGTTCTGATTGCTACGTATCATGTAGAAGTCGAAGTAAGAAGTAGGCATGGGGACAAATTGGCTGTGCCAAAAATCAATCTGGAACTGTTTAGAAAAAAACACCTTTTGTATGGCTATTAAGGTTTACATTAATTTACTAAAAGAATTAAAACATATTCCGACTAGAGTCATTAAAAATCGACTTGTTGTATTACTTATGGAGAAAATGTATTACTCAATAAATGATTATTTGCGTGAAACACTATAGTTGATATAAATTTAATAACAGTTGATATGATATTTACGATACAAATAATATAATATAAGAATTGACCAATTTTGATATGACTAATAATGTAAAATGTAAAACTCCTTTAAAGACAAATTTGCGCGCCATTGTATGGCAGAATACGCGAAAAATTCTTGGATTCAATGAAAGAACTTTTTAATCAGTCCAGGAAATTTTCGCTGGTTTTTATAAATTCAAAATGCAAAACCTTCTTCTATAATATTAGAGAAGAGATTTATTTGTAGAAGTTAGAACTTTCCTATACACAACATTTGACGTAGTTTTGTTTGCTGAACCATTCTACGAGATAAACATATTATATTTAATTTAAGATGTTTTTGTGGAGATGTTTGTAATGGTGGATGGTTGACGCACGTGTCAGTGAGATTTTAGTTTTTTTTCCGGTGTTTCTGTGATTTTCCAAAGCTAAAATAGTTGTTATTGTTCTATCTTCACAAAACTAACCCTATTGATGCTGGTAAAGTATAAAATTTAAACTTATATAGTCGCTGCAGTTCCAGTAAAATGGATCCTGACCCCGAACCTCCCGACCCGGGAACCTTTTCTACGTCTCGCAAACGACAAGGTGAGGAGAGAAATATGCCTTCCTTTAAAAAAACAATTACGGATCCCACTCAGGCGAACCCGTCTGTTCAACACCTATATGTCCACCCCTCCTTTTCCGATGGCCCTCGATCGTACTCTAATGATGATAAAGGTCCAATCATTGTCCAAGTTTCCCGGGAAGTAGAGGACCCATCTTCTGGAGCCTCGTTACGTGCTATTACATTCGGTCAGTTTATGCATAAGCACAAAATTAGTTCTGTCATACACGGTGGTGTAAAAAATGTAGGCCGTAATAAAATTACCGTTGAGTTCTCTTCTGCTGAAGCTGCCAACAACTTTCTGGTTAACCCGATTCTCGCTATGTGCAAGTTTAAAACTATTATCCCTTCTTATAACATAACCAGAATGGGGTTGGTCAAAGGTGTACCGGTGGACTGGTCAATGGACGAACTCGTTGATTCATTAGAGCTTCCTCCTGGATGTGGTGAGGTGTTAAAGTCAAGGCGACTGAACCGAAAATCAGTTACTGAGGGTGTCACCACCTGGGTGCCAATCACCACTGGGGTCACAATCTGTTGTCCTAACCTTCAGGGGACAAATGCAGGGAGCATTTGTCCCCTGAAGGTTCAAGGGGAACCAAAAAAAGGAGAGAAGGACTCTAAGATTTACTCTTACCACACTTCCCTCCCTGTCGAAACCTACAAACTTCCAACCATGCAGTGCTGAACTGCTGCCGTTTTGGTCATATCAAATCGGTCTGCCGATCTAAGCCCAGATGTTACAGGTGTGCTCAGCCCCATACAGGTGATACGTGCGAAGTCACCTTAGAAACATCCACATGTCTACATTGCTCAGGTAAACATTTTGCTTCTGACAAGGGCTGTCCAGAATTTACTCGACAGCAATCCATAAAAATGGAGATGTCCCAGAACAATATCTCATACATTGAAGCAGCAATTCAGTTTCCACCTGTCCGACGTTCATATGCTGAGATAACAAAAGAAATGTTTACACCTCCTGTCTATTCTCTAAGATCTCCTCAAACAGCCCAAACTCCTACCAAAACTTCCTATCGCCAAACAATCTATCGCTCCTCTCGTCCCCAAGCTTCTCTAGCAAAGGGGTACGATAGAACAGCTCACCAGACTATTGTTGGTGAGTGCTCCTCATCTCTCCCAAATGGTTGTGCTCTCAACAATAATGTTGACACCCTTCCCTCTCAGGGCAAAATGTTAGAATTTATTTCTGAATTTCTTCTCAGTATTGTCGCCCCATATAGCGAAATTCCCCTACCGCCCAACGTTGCCAAAAACCTATCCCAACTTTTTAAATTTATTACAAAACGGACCCAATAACCCTAATTCAATGGAATAGTAAAAGCTTACGTTCAAGAAAACACGAATTGATCTCCCTCATAAACCTCCATAAACCCACAATTGTTGCCATCTCGGAGACATGGCTGAGACCTGGTTACCGATTTCGGGTACCTGGTTTCTCCTGTCTGAGGGATGACAGGAATTATGGGTATGCGGGCAGTGCTGTCTTTGTACGGCATTCCCTCCCTTTCTCCCAAATTCCTCTTCCTACCCATAGCGAACAGATCAATGCTGTTGCTGTTCGTACCTTAGATATTTCTTTTGTATCTTTGTATATTCCTCACCCTTCTCCTTCTGTTCTTCCCGAGATACAATCAATTTTATCATCCCTTCCCAGCCCTATCATAGCCATGGGTAACTTTAATACCCATCACACTATGTGGGGGTGCCACGCTAGTGATAGGTTTGCTCCACTGCTGATTGACTTACTCGACGTTGTCAATCTCTGTATCCTCAATGATGGCTCCCCAACTCGCAGGGTATACCTGGCCTCGCAACTAACTTAGAACGCACTTGAGTCCACCTATGGCAGTGATCATTTTCCCATACTTATTACATTAAACAACAAATCCTTACCCCTCTCTTACCACAACCCCCTTTTGAAATATAAACTCAAAAAAGCAAACTGGAAAGAGTATGCACAATCCGTTGATTGTATGGTAGACTCTCTGCCGGATTTGGAACGTGAAGAAAATGTCTTGTCTTGCTATGATCTATTTTTAAATTCTCTCAAATCTTCGGCCGATTATCAGATCCCCAAAAAGCACTCTCCTAAAAATCTGCTGCTTTCCTCTCCCTGGTGGGATGATGAATGCAGAGATTTGTTTGGTAAGAGAAGGGCTACAGAGAAATCTTACTCAGCTTGTATGTCTCAGGAGAACTTTAATAATTATCAGAGGCTTGATGCTAAAATTAAAAGGTTAGTATCGAAAAAAAAAGATCTAGTTGGATACAATTTTGTGAATCCTTTAGCCCTCGCTCTCCATCCACTATTGTGTGGTCAAATGTGAGGAGATTCCGTCGTTCCCTGAACCATGTTGATGCTTCTTCAAATAACCCTTCTGGATTAACAACTTTGCAGACAAATTGGCTCCACCTTTCGTTCCCTATGTGGACTCATTTCTGAGTTCTATGCCAGCTCCAGCTTCCGATGAAATGGATGCTCCCTTTTCTTTCTCTGAGCTTCAAATCGCTCTTCATGGTCTCAAAGATTCGACTCCAGGTGAAGATGGCGTTCCATATTCCTTCCTGGCTAGACTAAATGACAAAGCTAAACTTTACTACCTTAAAATAATAAACAAATGTTTTGAAACTGGTATTATACCGGCATCTTGGACATCTCAAATAGTCATTCCCATTCTCAAACCTGGAAAAATCCCTTCAGATTCAAATTCATATCGACCCATAGCTTTGTCATCTACTTTAGCTAAAGTAACAGAACACCTTCTTAAAAACCGACTGGAATGGTTAATGGAAAGTAGAAATATTCTCCCCTCCTCCCAATTTGGGTTCTGGAGGGGTTTGAGTACCACAGACAGCCTCAGTATACTGACAACAGACATTCGCCTAGCCTTTACAAAAGGAGAGTACCTTGTGGGTGTGTTTCTTGATATTGCCTCTGCATATGACAATGTCCTACTTCCGGCGCTCAGGCAGAAAATGCTTAAGCTGAGTGTACCTTCGAGGGTGGTTCATCTCATATGTAATCTGCTATTTTGCAGATCTATTCTGATAAAGCATCAGAATACCTCTCTTCCCCCCAGACTAGTCTGGAAAGGTCTCCCTCAAGGCTCAGTTCTCAGCCCTCTGCTCTATAGCATTTATACCCACGACCTCAAACTGTCTGTCACCAGTTTTTGTAATATCTTACAATATGCTGATGATATTGTCCTCTATCACAGCTCAGGCAGTATAGGGGAAGTATCCTGTCGTATCAATTCTGCTTTGCATTATCTAGGCCAGTGGTTGTCTGACCACGGCTTGTCCCTGTCAGCTGGCAAATCTCAGGCAGTGGTTTTTACAAGGAAGAGATACATTCCTACTCTACTCATTTCATTTGAAAATCAAGCAATCAACCTGACAGATAAAGTAAAATTTTTAGGTATTTATTTAGACAATCGGCTGAACGGAATTGCCCACTCTGAACACATAATAAAAAAATGTGAAAAAGGTATTAACGTACTAAGAGCAGTAGCGGGGGTTTGGTGGGGTGCTCATCCCTATTCTTTAAAGTTATTGTATAATGCCTTAGTACGTAGTCATATGGATGTATGTTTGTACTGGATCCCTTTAACAAATCAGCTGCTGGAAAATTAAACAAAATTCAGTATAGGTGCCTAAGAATCATTCTAGGTGCAATGAAATCCTCCCCTACTAATGCTTTGCAGGTTGAGTGTGTTGATCCTCCTCTACACATCCGCCGGCAGTATTTATGTGACCAATTTGTTAGCAAGATGTTACAGATATCATCCCACCCTCTTTGGCATCGATTAACCCGACTATCACATGCTCCTTGCACCCGCAACTCCTCTTCCTATCTGCTCTATAGTTATCTAAAGTACACCAGCCTCCCTAACCCCATGATATCTTTTCCAACAAATCCCCTATATTCTACTCCTTATAAAGCCCTGGTATACAAACCTCCCATCATCACAGACCTTGGTCTGATCAAAGGAGCCCCAGATACCAACATCAAATTACAAAGCTATATTAATCAAAATTGGTCAAATCATCTTCTTATTTACACTGACGCATCAAAGCTGTCTCCAGATGGCTGTGTTGGTGCTGCCTGTTGGGTTCCTCGGTATAGAATTATCCTGAAATTTAAATGTCCTCCCGAGTCTTCAGTGTTCACAGGAGAGGCCACAGCTCTATTGGAAGCAATCCTATTTGCACACTCCCATAACATACAACAGACAGCTATTTTGACAGATTCTTTAAGTTGTTTAATGTCCATTAAAGAGAACCCATTTCGTAGCAAATCACGTTTTCCTATTATACTAAAAATCAGGGAGACTCTGCTCTCTTGTAATCAAAAAGGATTGTCTATCATACTAGTTTGGATTCCTAGCCACTCAGGTATCCCAGGAAACGAGACTGCTGATTCATGTGCCAAAGCAGCTGTTGAGTCAGGTTCTCTAGATCATTTTAAAAATTCAGCTCAGGATCTTTGTTCTCTTGCAAAGATATATCTGGACAGAACGTGGAAGACATTTTGGAATGACTCCAAATCGGTTAAGGGTAAGTTTTATGCTTCCATCCAACCAAACATACCAAGACAACCCTGGTTTTGTTATTATCGAAATGCAAATCGCTGGATTACATCTACAATCTCGCGTCTGCGTCTTGGACATGCTTGCACCCCTGTTCATCTAGCCAAGCTCCGGATTAGGGATCACTCTATCTGTGAGTGTGGCTTGGATGAAGGCACTGTATCTCACATACTATTTAATTGTCCCAAACTAACTTATCCTCTTTATGACATTCTTCCCCCTAAAGTCCCCCGTCCTTTAAGTGTTAAATGTTTGTTAATGTTTGTGTTTAGTCCATATTGTAGATTTTTATGTAAATATATAGAAAGCAATAGAATTAAAGTGTAATATATAAAAATTATTCATAAATAGTAAACAGTATTTAATAATGCTTTTACTCATATTTGTGTTGTCTGTGCTGTCTCAAAACTAACAATCCAATTTCAACTATTTTTTTATGCATATTCAAAATTAGCTTAATTATTATTTTTACCGATCAATCTCCTTCGTGTCTTCTCCATCTACACGATACTGGCGAAGTACCTTGTGCCCAGTTGGCATAAATAAAAGCCATAACAAGAGGAAAAAAAAAGATGTTTTTGTGCTTATATTTTTGCTATAATTATTGTTCTTTGAGACATCAGCTAATTATTTTTTTGCCTAATTTTGACACCTGAACAGTAAGAATATTTTAATGAAATCTCGTACAGCGTTTAATTGACTAACTATCGCTATTATCCTGATTCTATTTAGACTACTACTATTATGAAGCGTCTTCAAATTCAGCATCTGTTTTATTAATTTATTTTCTATTTGATAGATTTATTTTTATTGGCAAGTAGGTGAGCCGTCATACCTACTGTTATTATATTTTTCTTATAGCAGTTATTTATATTACAACTAACCCTTTGTAAATGTATAACGTAGCACAAAAACCGCTACAGTTTTGTGACAACCAAGTAATTTTATGAGTTTACCTGGAAATTTAGCGACCACTCCCTTGACGTAATTAGCCCAGGCTGGTTCCCCTGGTTTGAGGACCCCAACTGATGGAGAAACGAAACTGGTATTTCTCTCCTCACCATTGGTGAGGATGGTGTGGACCCTACAAACTTCCAGATTGTTGTAGGCTCCCACAACGACCGTGGTAAATGGGAGTGCCTAAAACAAATATTCAAAATGATCATTTAAAAAAAACTGATTTCATAACAACCTTTGAATTAAATTATAATTATAATTATTATATTATTATTTGAATTATAATTATTTATTACAAAACTTAGTATGCTGGCAGGCAGTAAATAGTAATTTTCTCAAATATTGGTCATTCCTTCAACTTAGAATTTCCCTTTGGGCCGTGGGATTCTAGTACACAGACGCTAATTAAAAAATTTAAGTTGGCGCCTGGTAGGTAGCACCGGTGATACCAGAGCTGGTGCTTTCCTCGCTCACCGAATAAGTATCGCAATACAGCGAGGAAATGCTAACAGAAAGAAAAATAATTTCATTTTTATAAAGGACGGAGCGGGCGTGATATGTATCCGCGCATATCGTGCCGTATTCCTGAGTATTTCCTTTGCTTTTTTATTTAAGTAAACTTAAACGGTAGCGAAAAATAAACGCCAAATTGGTGCTCATCATTCATTTGTCATTTTTAGAATACTTTTTGTAAACAAAAAACATAGGTATTTTCCTTAAATAATTAATAGTAATTCCTTTGTTTAACTGTTCACTCTCTCTTCATATTATACTTTGAAAATAATGGGTTTACCGGTGTATGTTACATTACAAACTAATTCCAAGTATCCAGTATACATCATTAAAATCATATTTCTATATGACTAAAGCTCGTTAATATAGGCTCTATTAACAGTGTAATCGCGAGCCGTCTGGCATTACCTAGGTAACACTGAAAATGTTTAGAAAATGAAAAAGGCTTAAAGTTGCCAATAATTTTATTGTTTTTCGAAGTAATCTCCATTCCTCTCTTCACATCGTCGCATTCGATGGAACCACTGAGAAAAGCAGTGGGCCCATTCTTCCTTAGCGGTCTCTCCTATGGCATTTTCGTACGCTTTCACCGCATCTTCAAGGCTCGTAAAGCGAATTTTATCTGTTGTTCTTTGGTATAAATGAAAGTCACAGCGCGCCAGGTCAGGACTGTATGACGGATGACTCATTATTTCGACACCTGCCATAGTCAAATATTCACCAGTCCATTCGAAGGTGTTTCTGTTTGTCGGTTAATGTATGGGGAATCCATCTGGCATAATGCTTCCTGATGCTTAATTGTTCGTGTAATATCATTTGAACTTGACTCATACCAATGCCTAGGCTTACCCATATCTGATAGTTCACTCTCTTATCTTCCTCTTCATGCGTCGCATCAGCACTGTTGTTATCTTCAGTAGTCGCTGTTAATAGAGGTCCCTCACGCGGGTCATAATTGAGATTCCTACGTCCACGCTTAAACTCGTTAAACCAATTGTAAATAGTGGCACGAGATGGGGCTTCATTACGAAATGTTAATCGCAGCCTATCATAGATTTGTTGTTGAGTAAGCCCATAATGAAAGTCATAATAAATCATTGACCGAAAATTTTCTCGCATTAGGTTCATTTTCACGTGTAACAAGAGTTTTATATTTGCCGCCAATTCACAAAAACAAATGACAAATGAATGCAATATACTACATTAGGTTACCAAAGAGCTCTAAAATTTAAATTGAAACCCCGCCATGTTACCCATGTAGTGTTCACTGGCGGCGGGTATCACTTAACATCAGGAGCATAAGCCTCCTGCCCGTTACAAAAAACCGTATAAAAAACTTTATACTAACGTGAATAATATATATTTTACTTTCCACCGAGACATCGAACTATTTACGACATATTTAGTACCAATAATATCATAATTATGTAAAAGATTATATTGTGAGTCATCAAAATTTGAGCATTCGTGTACCCCTCACGATCTAATTGATAACAGTCGTAATGTAGGCCAATTGGTAGCCAATCGCATTACGTTTTAAGATCCTTGACAACGCCAGTATCTTTAAGAGATCGTTACTTAACGTGGTTACGTAAAAGCCTAGTAGCCCTCATCCTATAACGAACCGCGGTCACTATAGGGCTATTGTATTGACCAAGCTTTGACCAGCACACTCCCCTCGCCTTTTTTTGTGAACATGCATTGCGCATATCCTATCGCGGCGTGACTGCTTAGTGCGAGAAGTTTATGTAGGACTTGCTATTGTGCATACCCACTGAAATCCCAAGGCACCACCAACAATCGCCCAAGGTGGGATGCGGTAACAGCACAGCCTTATCCGCTTCCCGACAAGCGTCATGACTGTTTCGCCCGACTAGTTTTAGTTTGTGAAGATACTTGACACAGCAAGTATTCTTTAGAGACAGGGCTATTAACTTTAGTAGGGGAAGATTGAGACCAGGACTTGCAGGGATCTGCCATCCCTTCTTTTAAACTCATGGGTTCCACGGACACTTTCTTAGGTGGTAGACGTGTCGCGCAGTTTATCATCTGCCCAGGTACCATCGAGCTTCCCTCGTTTTGAATAACCGGTTCCATATGTTTTCGTAGCTAAAGCGTTTCCCATACATTTCCAAATTTTCTGGTACAAGAAACATTCTAAATAATTTAGTTTACAGGAACATTAAACAATATATATTGGTTTAGTTTAGACGTCCACGTTACGTAATCATAACCAGTAGGTATTATTTAAATGTATTGTTAACTGTTCAACTATTCGAATTCGCATTGTTTCGAAGTCATATATGTTGCTGAAATATGCTGGATTCCAGATAATGAGCTAGCTAAATAGTTTGATTAAATCATGTAAGATTATGTTATGGAACCTGTGCTTCCTTGTGCTAGTCAACAAACGGGCAGGTAGTTCAGCTGTTGTTAAGTGACATGGACACTCACCACTCCAAACACTGAATACACTCGGGAGTCGGTGTATATAAATAAAGTAAATACCTACCGCCCATGATCACTCTTAAAGTCATAAGTCTCGCAAGTGCGTTGCCGGCCTTTTAAAAATTGATACGTTCTTGTCTTGAAAGACCCAAAGTCGTATTGGTTTGGAAATATCTACCGCCCATGGACACTCTAAATCCTATACTCGGGTTCCAATACGTATAAAAAATTCTACGTCGTATTCTATAAAAAACTTAAAAAAGGTTAACGAAGGAATATTTCCACTCGTTATTTGCATAGCTAAAATTCAATCAAAGATAAAATAAGAACAAAAATTGCAAAACACAGTGTTATTTAATGGGCTGGCTTTCACGACAGGCCTATAAATATTCGTTGTAGCTGATAAATTTTGCTGATACCACGTTTTGTTATGCAATATCGAGTTGATTGTCTACGCTTGAGGGTTAAAGGGTCACAATAAATTAAATGACCCTACAGGTTGAATAGACTGCCAGATGAAGTATATCAGTTGAATTACTAAAATCGCTATTTTGGATTGAGACGAGAAAAATCGTTCTAGTTTTCAAAGTATTCATATAAATAATATATAAATATTTTTAAGTCAACGGGAATAAACATCTGTCGAAATAGACGTGAGGAAAAATTGCCAGTGCCAATAATTAATCTGGAATTGTATAGGAAAAACAACTTTTGTATGGCAATCAAGGTTTATAAACCAAAAACATCAAAGGATCTTAAAAATCTAAGAGTTTTAAAAATCGACTTTTGGAAAAAATATTTTATTCTAATAATGATTATTTGCGTGAGACATTATAATTAATATTAATTTGTAGACGTATCAATATATTTTAATAATGTGGAATGACCACAAATAATATAAGAATTGTCTAATTGATATTACTCATAGCTACTATGTAAAATTCCCTTTAAGACAAATTTGTACGCCATTATGTATAGCGGAATATGCGAACTTAAGATTCTACCACCATAACATTTTTGTACCACAAAAATGTTATACTAAATAATTATGATTATAAAATTGTAAATAAGCACTTTAGATAAGAATTTTTGGTATAACTAAATAAGCAGTCGCTAGCATATTGTTTTCAATTCAATGGACAACGCTTCCGTGGCTAAGTGAAATGAGGTGAGGAATGGAGAATCCAAGAATAACTTGATATTTTTTTAAAGAACCGGGGGCAAATGGACATAAGCCTCATCTGATGTTACTTGATACCGCCGGCCGTAGACACTCTCAATACCAGAATGCTTCCGAATGCGTTGTCGGGCTTTTAAGAACTGTCCTCTGTCGAACTCAGTCGACTTGGTTCAGAAATACTTCAGTAGGCAGCTGGTTCCACATAGTGGTTGGGCATATCTTAAGAACGCTCAGTTGTGGAACGACGGACGTCGAGGTGATTCGGTTGTAGTTTAGTCTCGATGTCCTATAATTCTTAATTATTTAAAGAATAATTATTTTAAGTTAAAGGCTGATAAGTGAAGTTTCATGATCTTAATGTTTTCTTAATAGCCAAGTAGGTTATAGGCTTTCTGTGTCTGACAAGTCCCGCGTGAGCTTCGACCACTGTTTGCCTATAGAAAAGGTATAAATGAAAAAAAAGTTACTAAAATGGATAAGGTAACAATACCTTTTAAAATTGCAAGGGTACCTTTAAAAGGTATATTTTAGCCAACCTGGGATCAGATTGCTTGGCTCCATAAATTTGACGTAGATGTAATATTATGTATAAGAAAAAAAAATCCTCCTTCTCTTGTTTTATTGTTATGCAATAGCAGGCAGGAGGCTCATCTGATGTTAAGTGATAGTGACGCCAGTGCGTTGGCGGCCTTTGAAATTGTATTAATTGAATTTTAACTCTTTAGTTTATAAGGAAGTTTGTACTGTGGTGTATCCCTTCAGATGTACTTTTAGTTTATTCACATAAGCAATAATGAATATATAAGTAAAACCTAATAAAAACGTCTCGTTTCACGGGCGTTGTTTTCTGTCTAACTGTTTTATCATTAACGTTCTTCCAAATTTCCAATATTGACTCTATGAAAGACGAACGTGTTTAATTCTATTATCAAGCAATCTAGCATAATTACGTCGTGACAGCCATCAATATTAATAATGTAATGTGATTGTTTACTGTCTCGAAATTAGGATTAGAATTTATTGAATTACGCGTCGCTGAAAACTGTTTTATTCCAGAATATTTATAAACGGTGATAAGTTAGATTTCGTTAAGAAATTCTTTAATCAAATTTTACACTGCCTACGCAGAATGTAATTAGAAGTGAAATCTAAAAAATGTCACAAAAACACAACCAAATAATGTATCTATGGTATTATTTTTTTATGTAAGACTGTGCTTTCTGTATTAGGTATGTATTATTGGATGTGTGTATTATTATTATAACTAAAGCTAGAATAGCAGTGCACTTATATCAAAACACTTATTATTATCAGCAATTTATACGTTGGCTTTGTTAGTATATAATGATCGTCTGTATATAGTGTAATTAATATTTTTAATTTAAAAAATAAAACGCATGAATTGTCGATAATATATTAAAAATATATATATATGTTTCCCATTTTATGTATATATGTCAGTTATTGACTAATTTAAAAAGTTTAACTAAAACAAACTACTAAAAAACATATACTAGAAATGTAAAATTATGTCATTTCAATTAAAATAACAGTTTCGTAGAAAGACCTCCAAATAGTATAAGATTTCTTTATCACTTTATAAGTATACCGACACGAACATTTTTTTGTATCTCACCGGGAATTGACGCGCTTCCTAGACAGATTTCCAAAGACGCAGTCAAAATATTGATGTAAGTAACTTTAACAAATAATTACTCTTATGAGATATTCAGAAACGATACTTAGCGGTAAATGTAAGTCCCTGTTAAAAATGTATTGGATATTGTTTTGCGGGGCGTCCGCGTCAGTTCACGTTTTTTTATTCTCACCTAAATTTACATTTAATGCCAGTAGATATACAAAAATCTATACGATATAATTGGTTTATTCTAGTGTCAAAAGTTATCACTATCGCTTGGTATCGACAGTTTTTGTTTTTAATAATAATAAATTATGTATTTTAATGAAATTATTACATAAGCCAATGTCAAATCTACACGCAAAAGTCAAAAACTGTAATTTAACAATAAAATTATATATATAAAAGTAAATTAGTGGCGCTACAAACTTTTTAGGTCTGGGCCTCAGATTTGTGTATCTGTTTCATGATCATTTGTCTTATAAGCACGTAAGTGATCACACCGACGGCTTTTTGGGTCTAAGGCGAACCGGTTTCCTCACGATGTGTTAAATGCGCACATAGTAAGAAAGTCCATTGGTGCACAGCCGGGGATCCTATCTACGTCCTCAGGGATGAGAATCGTACGCTGAAGCCACTAGCCCAACACCCAACACTTCTCTTTATAATGTCAAACTCCTCCGAATTATAGAAGCGTGTCTAGCATAAACATACCACAGGTAAGACGAATCCATCGCAATAATCGACATGTTCTCCGATGAGGTTAACTCGTCCGGGCGCACTGGCTGCCGCAGAAGCTTTACGCCCGAATAATTCACTGAACTTCCTCTTCGCCTGCTCAAATAATAGCTCTTCACCCTTTGCTGTAACTTCGGACATCTGAAAATCGTGAATGAAAGTAAGTTCAATAAGAACATTATATTCTAAAAAGCAGTTGCTATATACTTATTCTGGCCATAAATACTGTTACAATTGAAAATTAACAAAATTACATTTGAATTTAGAATCTGTCATTTTTATATCATTGTTTATTAGGTTTTCTCATTTTGGCGCCAATACATTGTACAATATTTTGCGATATTAAAATGGAGTGTGGTGATAAAGAGAACCGAATCGCTGTGATTGCATTACACAAAGTAGGTGTCCGTACCTACGGAGGTACGCTAGTAAAATGTTTGTGTACCGGGCTATTACTAGGTACAACAAGACAGAAAAGACAGACAGAGTTCAACTTGGGCACTATCCAACTTCAGTGATCGTTTGTTGTTAGAAGTAGTGACTGAGCCATACTTTTATGAATAAGGTATCAAAACATCGGCACAAGTGTATCAAGCTACCATTCTTGAGAATTTAGTGAAGCCCCTTAACAAAACCATGTTCAATAACCAAAAATGGTCCTTCCAGCAAGACTCGGGTCATAATGCTCGGCCTACGCAGTCTTGGTTGGAAACGAACGTTTTGGAACCAGAGCTGAACACTGGCCGTCGTCTAGTCCCGATCTTAAATCCGCTGGATTATGATCAATAGTCAATTTAAGAGAGTACGGCTTCTTCTAAATGCCATGATATTTTGAAGTCCCTAACACAATCCGTACGATTGGTAGTGAAGAATTTCCATGGAAAGAGTGCGTGCTTTTAATCTGGCCTCATCGTTTAAAGGACTATATTGCAGCTAATGGAGACCACTTTGAATAAGCCTTACACATTTTAAATTGTTTTATATTTATGTATTTAACAGTATAAATAATAAATGTCTGCAATAGAAATTTTTGTTTTTACTTTGTTACGGCTTTACTTCGGCTAGACTAGGTACAGTATAATTTTATATTAAAACAGCGATGGTAGGATGTATTCACATGAGAGACTATACCCTGTGGTCGTGTTCGAATCACGGCTTGGAACTTTCTTTCTATGTGAGCAATTCCTACGGTGAAAGCAACAATCGTAAGAAAACAGGCACGTATTAAGAATTGACGGTTGATCACCTACTTGGCTATAAAAATAATAATGAAGAAGTAGTAGTAGATTATTACTATAATAAAAATAAATGGCGCTACAACCAGTCATGATCTGGGCCTCAGATTTCTGTGTTTCATGATGATTTGTAAATCTAATACGCAGGTGATCAGCCACCTGTGCCAGACACACTGCGACTTTTTGAGTCTAAAGCAAGTTTCTTCACGATCTTTACCTTCATCGTTCGAGAGAATGTTAAATGTGCACATAGAAAAAAAGCCCATTGCTGCACAGCCGGGAATCGAACCTACGCCCTCTTTATTACTTTATTCTTTATTCAATAACAAGTTACATTGTTTTAGCAGGTATTGGAGCCCCTGAACTAAGTCTAGGGAGACCTGTACATCAGGGTACTCCGCTCTTCCAATTGTTTCATGAAATATTAACGTAACAATAAGAAAGAAAATGTTTGGGATGGTGGTGGTGGGGTGGTGGTGTAAAGTAGTATAAGTGCATTCTGGAAATTATGAATGGTTAAATTATACTTGAAGTAGCAATTCAGTTTCTTCGTAGTTTAGTGAACAAAGCCACTCGGCAATTAATGATTTAATATCAAATAATAACTTAGGGTACATATTAAGAATCCTATTAAGTCTGTGTAAACGTGACTAGATAGACAAGAAAATTGGCGGTGTGAGAATTTGGTTTTACTTGGATATCTCCAAGTACTACGTACAAGGTCCTACGCCTTTCCAGAAGTGCTTTATTAAAGTGCATAAGAGTATGTTTTCTAAGGATGAAAATTAGATATAAAAATCACACACAATCACAAATTTTTATTATACCAAAGACATACTGAGCGCCTGACTCTGAGTGAGCCCGGACACCTAATACAACGTATTTTCGTTTGCAGTTTTCTTCATAAATATGGTGATAGTTTTTATAGCTAATCGACTATTCATAGATTAATGTAAACGAAATTATTTTGATCGCCCTGTCGTTAAATAAATAGTTTTGCCGAATATCTAACCAGACGTATCAAATAAAGATCTATCGATTATAGGGACACAGTTTCGTCCTCGTGGATTTCGTGTTTTCTTTTTAGGAACTCTTGAATAATAAACATTTCATTTTAGCAAATTTACATAAAACCATAATAATTTATATACTGAAACCTTTCTCAGATATCACACTCTCTTTTTGTATCTAAGTTGTGTGAGGTATTTAGTATTTTTTGAGTTTATGTGTGTCCAACACAGAGATAAGTAGATGGCCTCACAATTGGAGATTAAGATCGACCAGTGGATTTAGTGTTACTTCTTTATAAGACTACTTCTAGTCCAATTTGAAACAATAAATGAACATTTATATTTATTACTCACTTGTACGAGTACATGTGCTATCATAACTACATTGTTATCTAAATTACAGAAAATAGTATTACTTTATTTAACAGAACACCTACTTGCTTTTTAACACTTTTTTATACGTGGAATCTCTGCTCAATTTCGAAGCATATTGCTATTACCAAAATAAACAAACATTCGTTTAAGTAATCAATACAATATTTCTACTGAATTATACTAATTTCTTTTACTTTTCTATTCCTCGGAACACTAAAATTAGTTATTCACAAACTTTGCGGACATTTTGTTTACCTCTTAATATGTCGTCTTTTATTATTACGTTATTGTCTTTTCAGATCCAAATAAATATAAAATATCTAGTAATATATACCTAACGTAATAAACAATATTCGCTTATATAATGATCAAACTTAATTATAAGTTATCGCATAAAAACTTAAATAATTACTTTAGTTACGCGATAACACACACGACAGATATAACTACTAACAAAAGTACAACACGATTAAAATAGTTTTTTTTTTTCAATTAATAACCGTACTCACAGTTTATATGCAAAACAATACCGTACAATGTCACGACCAACCACAGTGTAATATTATACGGTTTACACTCATTGAATCATTAGGTTCAATGTATAATGGCATTTCATCTTAGACTGGAATTGATAATGGGAATTGTAGTGGGTTATTGGGCAAGCAATGTAACCTTTGTTTACAATTATAATATTACTGCATACTTTAAATATACCAGAAGATTTTTTTCAATGACGTTATTCTAAACTTCGTGAATAAAATAAGTTCAGTTCAACAGTTCTTGGCTATAAACGACGTACCATTGTCGTTATTACTGCCTGGAAATTTATGTATTATTTACGTACTAAGTAATCGTAAAAAAACACAAATTAATTTTCTTTATAGTAATGGTATAGCGCTGAGCGCATGGCCTACAAATGAAATGGAGATGGACAGCGCACGTAGCCTGTAAGACAAATGGTCAAGACTGGTAACCAAATGGACGGGAAAGGAAAAAGAAGCATGGGCAGACCAATAGAGCGATGGGCCGACGAGATCGAAAGGGTAGGTGGAAAATTAGATGACGTCGGCAAAAAATCAAATAGGGTGGAAAAAGTTGGGCCTTTGCCCGGACAGGGGCCGGCTATAATTGTATAAGTAATAAGTTAATAAGATGTGGATGAATAAAGGCTTATTGTTATTATAGAAATAATATATTTATTTTTATTTTAATTACATGAATTACATGTTTAATCTAAGCTGAAATATCTGAGCAGTTTTTGTTATTATTATATTCCAGTCAAATAGTAATTCGCGCGTATAATAAAAAAGTTAGTTTACGTGATGAACTACCTACATAAATATTTTGTTATTTCGAAAGTGTTTTTATATTTGAAATTCTGAAGCTTAAGAATGTGTCCAATCCGGCTTAGTACAAATATTCTTTTCCAAATTCCTAATTACTGAAAAACATCGTAATGGAACCAGCCATTCTTTGTCTAGAGGCTCTAAGCTTAGAAAGTCGTATCGCATGTCAAGCTTAGGTATTAAGGGGCTGATTCAGCGACGATACAAGAACACAAAACAGCCTGAATTATAGACTTTAGTATTTCAAAATCCAATACAGACAGTTTTTGACAGTCGTGAGTCATACTTAACTAGAGAGCTAGATCTTATCCTTAGATCTATAAACCCTCAAGACGTATCATCGCCCTCCCTTCCCTTCGAAATATGAACAGCAAATACCAATAAAATTAATTAGAACAATGTTTTCCTTGTTGAAAAAAAATAATTGACATATTTTAATAAGGCTTCTATGTGAGTACACCCTAACAAAAAATAACGTTATCGACCAGTCAGACTGATTGTTTATTGCCCCTTGTATCACTGATAACACTTATCTATCGTAAAATTATAATAAACGCGGTTTATTAAGCTAGTTAGCTGTAATGAGATGCTGTAAAGATACGTTTTATCTTATTTCTTATAAAATTTAGTCGACGTAATATTTTCGATATGAGGACACTATACTCACAAATATATGAAATCCGAAAGGCTTTATATTAAATTATAGCCGAATTTAATTTAACAGTAGCCACCTTTCACTTGAAATAATTACAATTGTTTTAGTATAAGTATCGCAATATATTAGAATTTCAGCCTTGCTTTCATTTCATAAACCATTCTAATTTCTAATTGAAAATAATATAGCAATATAAACTTCACGCCTCAATTATTTTTTGTCAAGTGAATTAAGGCAAAACATTTAATTCTAAGTCGATACTATCCTATCTTTAGCGGGTAGATGGTGTAAATTAAATGCCCAGATACTTAATAAATTAATATAATTAAAAAAAGGATGTGAATTGTACAATGATCGTAGGTCAAGTGACATGAATAGACGGATTTGTATGAAGAATCTTCAAGCGCCTGATGTGGGTGATGGCAATGTTCCCGCAATGGTGTTTTGACGTAATATTTGCGCAGGCGTTAAGTCTGAATAGATGCTTATCCGCCTACAAGGGAATAAGTATCAATATAGTGGTCCCTCAAACCCCAGGAACTTATTCTGTACAAAAAATTTAGCATTACTTCAACATAGGTAATAACTTTTTTAATGATTGTATTTATTACTTAGAATTATCACGTGGAGTACGTAAAAGTAAGAGTACTAGTCATAATACATTATATTTAAAACTTAAAAAAAATTAGAGCAGTAAAATTATATTACACTAATCGTATGTCAGTTGTCAAAAAAACTGACGAGATTCGTAGCTACATGGCTATTGGCGCCGTCATATGTCATTTGTCAACTTAACACTGGCATTGTGATCCTGTAACCGCAATTGCATTCAGCTGTTTTTTTTTTATTGTTATAACTATAATTACTAACGCAACTACGACATTACAATTAAAATCAGTATTTTTTTTCTATTAAAAATTATGTTGTTAACATAATTTGATAGGATTTATATGACCTGAAGATACCTACAACTATGTCTTTTAAAACTAAAGATGTTGTCCTGTCCCAAACTCGACCGACAACTTTATTACTACAAAAACACGCAGACTACCTCGCAAGTTACGGATTAAATAAAGATGATTTTGAGTACTGCATGACTGAATATCTTCGAATGTCTGGTATCTATTGGAGCCTTACTGCTATGGAGTTAATGGACCAATCATCTAGGTATACTTAACAATTCAATAATTTTAATTTCACAATTAACAATTTTAGAGAATTACTTTTTTTTAACTTTGTAAACGGATTAATTACTATTCATCAAACAGTGTATGTTCTAAACTTCTACATTATTAATAACTGCTGATAGGTGAATGTTTATATACATAAAATTATTATTTTTATACTGTCATAAATTGCTTCAGTATGTAAGTTACATAAACCTAATTTTCATCATTTATTTTGCAGGATGCCTAAAGATGATATAATAGAGTTTATTTCATTATGTCAGGACAGTGAAAGTGGTGGTATTTCTGCAAGTAATGGTCATGATCCTCACATGCTTTACACACTAAGTGCTGTACAGGTATTAATAAATTAATTTGCCTATATTATTTTAGTTTCACTGACTGCATTTTGTTGCACTACCTCACAGGTCACATCTGACCTAAAATACTTTAATTTACTAAATACTGTGTATAAAATGGTATTTGTAAGTCTGGCACCCCAACACAAGAAATGCAACCAAACATTAATTATTCATATTGTTTTTAACACACTTAATATAAAGTAAATTTTTATAAATCTAATAATAAATTCTACCTTATGTTACAGGTCCTAGCAATGTATGATAGATCGGATGCCATAAATATAGACGGGGTAGTAAAATTTGTGGTTTCATTGCAGCAAGATGATGGTAGTTTTTTTGGTAGGTAATATCTAGTCATATGCTTAGCTGTTTAGTTTAGCTGTATATTTTCTACATATAAATTTAAAGAAGGTATAATATAATAGAATATCAGGAAATACATAATATTTCCATTTGTTATTATTTTACAGGTGACAAATGGGGAGAAGTGGATACAAGATTTTCATTCTGTGCTGTGATGACACTATCCTTGCTTCATCGACTTGATGCAATAAATGTTAATAGGGCTGTCGATTTTGTCCTCAGCTGTATGAACTTTGATGGTGGTTTTGGTTCGAAACCAGGATCAGAAAGTCATGCTGGTAAGTTTATTTTAAAGTATTTTTTTGTAAAAATACTATTTAATAAATTAGGTAATATTTTACAATTTGTTCAAGAGTATTGTATTTTTCAATAGTCAATATCTTTAAATATAGTAAGAATGTACAGTTAACAACATACTTTTTAAAAAAATATAAAAAAGATATGCTGCTTTTTTTAGGTCTTATCTACTGCTGTGTTGGTACATTATCAATATGCAAGCGCATGGATGCCTTAAAGGTGGATGAATTAGCTTGGTGGCTTTGTGAAAGGCAACTACCCAGTGGTGGACTTAATGGTCGGCCAGAAAAATTACCCGACTTGTGCTACTCTTGGTAAGTATTAAAATGGAAAGCTGCAAAACTGTAAAGTTTGTTAAAGATGTATAGAGTGTTAAAATTTGTTCCTTATATTACAGGTGGGTCATGGCTTCTCTATCTATGTTAAACAGAATTCACTGGGTAGACCAAGAAAAACTAGAACAATATATTTTGGCTTGCCAAGATTCAGAGACAGGAGGATTCAGTGATAGACCTGGAGATATAACAGATCCCTTTCACACTTTATTTGGGTTGGCGGGTCTATCTTTGCTAGGAAATTCTAGTATTAAACAAGTAAATCCCACATATTGTATGCCCCAAGAAACCATTGACCGCCTAAGGCTGGAACCACAGATATTACTTATTTAGATTTAATATTAAATTATATTATAAGGCATGGAAAGCGTATTTAAGACAAATAGTAGATATCTTCTTTTTTTGACTCAAAAATGCTATGAATTTTGCTGCATTTGCAAATTTGATTCCAAATGATGTAAGCCTATAATAAATTATATATAAAAATATACCAACATAACACAGTTACAAAAAGTAATAAAATATTTATATATCTCTTATGAATGTTTTTTATTTGTGAATATTTTTAAGTGTTGTAAAAAATTACATGAACATTGAACATGCTACTACAATTTCTGTAGTTTATTTTAAATTTAAGAGATGTCGCTGTTTTTAAAAGGGCTAAGGCATTTAAGTGTCTGTTTAGACTTCTGTCCTGTCTGTCCAACAATTGACAGTTATTAGCCACTAGGGCCGGGCACCAATAAGTGCTGATGTCTGATTTTTATCAAAATGTAAACATAACCTCAAAGTAATATAAAAGTAATTTTCTTATTTAACGTTATTCTTTTGTTTAACATATATAAAAATTTACCTGTACCATTATTATGTCGATGTTTCATATTTTACAATACATTCTCATAAGTGTATGTGTGTATGCATTTACCGCCTTTATTTATCTTGTATACCACACAAACCAATTATATAAAGCTCAACACATAAATTCTAAAGATTATGATTATATAATAGGTAAGAATAAATCAATGACTTTCTGAATGGGTAGTGCGTTTGTACCACTTTTTATTTATAAATATATCTTTCAATTTAGTAGGTTCTGGAACGGCAGGTTCTCTGGTAGCACACAGAATTGCAAAAGAAACCAATTTTACTTATGTTGTGATTGAGGCCGGAGGAGAAAGTAATCCACTTTTTGAGATTCCAATACTAGGTCCGATGTTACATGGATCAGTTTATGATTGGCAATATGACACAGTTCCACAAACTAATGCATGCCTTGCAATGGAGGAAAATGTAAGTCATAAAAATACTCTAGGATATGACTTTATACCAACAAAACACTGAAGCTTACAATATTATTACTTGCATTATTTAAAAATTATTTTATAATCCTTATTTGTATTGTATTTCAGAAATGTAAAATGACCCAAGGCAAAATTTTTGGTGGCTCATCAAAACTCAATAACATGATACATGTTAGAGGAAACATTTCGCATTATGTCAACTGGTTTCATGGTAAATATACTAAAAAGTATATCAAAGAACAGTTTGAATATATTGAAAAAAACATAATTCACCTTAACCCTATTAAATATACTACTGAATTGAGCGATAACATTCTACTTGCTGCTCAGGAACTTGGCTATGAACTTATAGGCAAAGATTTTAAACTTGGTTTTACCAAACCAACGGTTTCACAATTAAATGGAAAACGTTGGGCAAATTCTGATAACTTAGAGAAAAAACATGTACTGATTAACACATTTGTAGAAAAACTATTAATTAGAAACAAGAGATGTTATGGTGTGCAACTAGCTAATAAACTTAGATTATATGCTAAGAAAGGTATAATTATATCAGCTGGTGCATTGAATAGTCCAAAAATTTTGCAATTATCTGGTGTTGGGCCAGCTGAATTATTAAAGTCATTTGATATACCTATTTTAAAGGAGTTGCCAGTTGGTAAAAATCTACAAGACCATATAGGGACTGGTTTAGATTTAGTACTTTTTAATAAGTCACTTTCGGTCAATGCATTTAATTGCTTTAATCCAATCCACATTTTTCAATACTTTGTCGAAGGACAGGGTCCTTTTACAACCGCTGGCTGTGAGGTAGTTGGCTTTCTATCTACGAAAAACAGTACTGAACCTGACATACAGTTTATGGTGTTGCCAGTTGGTATAAGTGCAGACAGGGGTAGTCATTTAAGAAAAATTCTTAGAATAAGAGATTATGTATGGGATAATTATTTCACCAGAGTATTTGACAAGCATGCATCTACAATTTTAGCTTTAATTTTACACACTAAGAGTAAAGGAGAAGTTAATATACAAAGTAGGAATCCTGAAATGCCTCCACTGATTGATCCAAAATATTTTCAGAACAGAGACGATGTTGATACTTTAATAAATGCTGTAAAACTCACCAAGACTTTTGTATTGTCTAAAAAAATGAAATCCTTTGGTGCAATCTTAAATACCATTCCTTTCCCAGGATGCGAGAGCCATCTGTTCTTCTCCGATACATATTTAGAATGTTATATTAGACATTTAACTTTATCAACTTTTCACCCAGTAGGAACTTGTTCTATGGGCTTGCCAGATGACTATAACTCAGTAGTAGATCCATCATTTAAAGTTATTGGCTTAGACAATCTGTATGTAGTAGATGCATCAGTGTTGCCAACATTACCTAGTAGCAATATTAATGCAGCTGTTGCAATGATGGCTAACATTTTCTTTGAAAATAATATAAAACAGCAGAGAAGGCAAAAAAATAATAATATTTGCTTTCAAAGATCTTTATCAGATATTTTTAACAATATATGTCCAGTTAATAAAGTATCTTTATGACAAGATCCATTTGTATTATTGAGATTGTATTGTATTGTAGATTATATTATATTGTCTTCTAATAAGAAGACATTATAAGAATTTATAAATATATAAAAACGCAATTTACGAGACTGATATCACAGCCATTTATTTAGTAATAATAAAGAAATATTTTAGTATACTAAAATAACTTTTTAGATTTGTTTATTTGTACTTATTTGTATTCTAACGAGCTAGTCACTTAAGAATGTTTTAAACCTATTTCGGATTTTACAAAGAAAGTTCGATTCCAAGCATTTGAGAGAGAAAATAAATGATATTAAGAATTAAAGATTATTTGTAACAGTTTGAAATAAAACAGTTTCGTTATTTATAATATTGTTTTATTTTCATAAAATCCTAATACTACCATTTTATTACACTTATTATATATAATATGTTTTAATTAAAAGACTACATAAGTAGGTTATTGACACTGATATTATATGCTAATAATTTAACGAAATTATAGCATGACGTATAAAATCTTACAATACTAGTTTCTACATATTCAGCTGTTGCTGAGAAAACGAACAGTAGCTCCGTGGTGTTCCATAGCCTACTTATACTCTGTACAAGATATGTCAGTGCCGCTCCTATACACATTGGGGTGCGAAATCAAAGATGTAAATGCATCACTTTTAATATGCATGTCGTGAAGCGGATAAGGCTCTGCGGTTACCGCAACACGCCTAAGGCGTTTGTTGGTTGCTCCTTTGGGTTTTAGTGGGTTTGCACAATCGCGAGTCTCACATAACCCTATCCGCACTAAGCATGCGTATGCGTTCTGCATTTGCCCGAGTACTAAAAAATGGTTGTCTGTAAAGTTTACGGACGTTAGTTTAACGTGACGTCATAACAAAACATTGATGAAATGATTTTATGAATTTTTTGAATAATTGAATATTTTCTATTGAATTATCATTATTTTGTGTAGATACTAAAGAGTGAAACCTCGTACGCATAGACCAATCGAGTGGAAGAGAGATAGCTGCGCAAGCGTACAATGAGCGTAACGGGACAATGAGAATAACAGACTATGAGTTATGCTTTCTCATACATGCAGTCGGCGTTCATCGATTTAATAGACGTCACGCCACGTCAATAAAACACGTTTAATATAATAAACATTATTGGATTTTTCGGCCCTGATAGCGACCATATAACTTTTTACCCAATGAACGAAACTTTCGCTTATATCAAAATCTTAAAGATACCATGCCGAGAACCATCGCTAATGAGATAGTTTCTACACATGCATGTGATACAAGTCAATTAAACATCTTTACAAAATCGATAGTTTTCGCGATGTATATACTACATTTACTGTTGTTCAATCAGCATACAGATAACAAATGTTATGTCCATTATTAAAGGACAAAATATTTATTTGCTATATAGGCTTACAGTGCTTTGCTACACAGGACATTGTTACGTAATTATTGCTTAAATTGCGACGATTGAGGTTCTTATACAAATATATATTAATCTTAAAACTAACTAAACTACTCAAAGACAAACAGTCCTACGACCTGCTAACGAGTGACTAGATAATAAAAAACAAATTTTTATTTTTAGACTTCAAGACCAGTTCAAACCTTATCTTTAAATAGTGCTGTAAAGTTTAGAACGTTAATCACACATAAATAACCTATAACGCACGACGGGAATACTTTTTATTTAAAAAAAACTTTGATTTCCGAATTCCTGGGTTTGACTCTTGGTTTTGTTAAACTATCAGAGTTGTCTTTTTACAAAATTCGTAAAACGGACTCACAATGTGTACATAGTGATCTTTATAATAGAAATATCACCTAATACAATTTGTGCATTAAATGCTAAACATTAATTTCGAATATTTACAAACAAACTAACATACTAACCAAGTTTTACAGGCAACTCACTTCCATTCTAGTGCTTCTACTTTGCTTAATAAAGGCAATTCTTGGTTACAAAATAGGATTTCAAATGTCCCCTTCTAAGATATTTTCCAAAAAATCGTAATAGGAAACCGTCTTATTTAAATCAGTAAAAAACTATTAAAACTTCAAAATTGTGCCATAAATAGATATCGATTGATACAAAATACAATATTCACAACATACTCTTTGTGCTGAGCAAAAATCAATTATATTGACTAAGTTCCTTTTGGACGGAATTTCTGATAATAGCATTATAATTAAAGTTAGAGTTCTATACTAAATTGAGCTGGTTTGTTGCTCTACCATGAGTTTGACAACGTGTGGAACGCTAAAGAAAAGAACCTAATGAAGCCGCCTTAGTCAAATATAAGTGTATATAAAATTCTTACAACGCTTTTTACGTTTGCACGCGAAAGTCAAATGAAAATTGACAATTAAGGCAGATGGCAGGCGTCATGGATTTACGTCCATAAATAAGAAACACATCTGGTATTCTATAATATATATAAGGACGCATTTATTTTAAAAAACGTTTATTAAACTCATGGATCTGGATGGACTCATGCTTTGCATCTTATTAATTAAGTTTAAAACGCCTTTACAAACCGAAATAGCAGTTACCTAAAGCCCACTCCACAAACACCATTATCACGTTATATATATATATGAGTTTTGATACAACCCTTGGATAAAGATAATACTGGACGGTAAAGACACGCTGTTTATTTACATTAAATCTACGTTAAACTATTAATTTAATAAAAATTAAACTTTCTTTGAGCCATATAAAATTCACTATTTTCAACATACGACATTGCCGTTTATCTTGTAAATATTTTTGTGAAATACTGATTCTTTTTCATTTCTGAGCGTAATTTGAGCAAACACTAAACAAAAGCGCTTTAAGAGCTATATTGCAAATCTTATTGCTAACGTTTAAGACCCTTATTCATAAAAAAATATCTTAGTCTAATTGCACCGTCTTAATTAAAGTACTCATTACAGCACACCGTAAAAATAATTTGACGGAGAAATGTGAAGAATACTTCAGTCAACAGTGTGCAGACTGATTTCGTTTTATAATAAAAAACTGTTAAATCTATGACTAGATTTGCACATATTCAATACATTATGCTTTTCTAAAGAGACTATGACTTTAGCAGACTTATTACACTACACATAACATATATTTATTGATCACACAAGTGACGCCAGTTTGCAAATTAATAAAACCTCTTTTCTAATGATATTACTTACGATATATTAAGATAGACGTGTATTGGTTTTAATTGCAAATATATTTGCAATCGCTTCAATTGGACAAATTAAAGGAGAATTCTTTTTATAGTTAACTGACAGAGTAAAATACCAGGAACCACTAACCACAAATTGTGATTTTAGCAATGTTGTAACTTCAATGAAGATTCCGTTTCCAATATCAAAAAATAAATAATTATGTTTATAACATTAAATTCTAAAAGTATTTTTAATTTCTAAGTGTTTTATTAGATCACATTATAATTAATCAAATCAATCATTGGAAAACGGAATTGGCTTTATAGAATAGTGCTACTGGTGGGTATTCATCTCTAATGTATTCAGAATCTGTTTTGAGTTGTTTCGACTATCTGCTTATTAAATAAACTACCTTACTTGAAACATGGATCCAAATAATTATCAAACATATCAAGTTGCAAGTCGCCCCAATCGGTTGGGTTCAGGAGTAACGATGACAGGTCATCATCAGGGATCAAAGGAGGTGGTATCGCCGGTTCCACTATGACATTTGCTCCAATATTCGTCTCTAAATCCATGGAAATTGGCAAACTCAAGTCTGGCAGGTGCAAAGTCACCGCTTGGTCAATGTCGTGAATGTCAAGTAACTGACTATCCATTTGAGGTATGTTTGCCACAGCTACTTTGTCTTCATTTTTTGAGTCTCTCTCAAGTTTTTTCTTCTTGTGAGGTCGGTTGGAGATACGCTTGGTGCCTTCTAGATGTGCGAGGTCGAGTTTCCAAAATCCACCCTTTCCAGGCTCTTGTTTGGACCTTGCTTCCTTGACAAACACTTTGTTTAGGGATAGATTGTGGCGGATGGAATTCTGAAAAGTATAAAATTTGTGTTTTTAGTATAACTTTAGTATATGGGGAAAAAGGAGACAGAACATTGTGCCCCGGGATGGATGAGGTTGGCGAGTGATACGATGCCAATGGGTTTTAGGAAGGCCTACGCCGAAGAACTACAGAATATTAGTTTTTATGTATATGGTGTAATTCAGTAAGAATAAGTTAAAGCCTCAAATTTCTGTAGTTGTTTCATGATTTGTCAATCTAAAAGGCAAGGGGCCCTGTGCCTGACACACGCCGTCGACTTTTTTGGGTCTAAGGCAAACCTCACGATGTTTTCCTTCACCATTCGAGCGAATGTTAAACGCGCACATAAAAAGGAAGTTGTTACATAGCCAGGGGTCGAAAGTACGTACTTTCTAAATACTTCATCATTCGCCATCGAACGTTGAAGTTATAAAATAGCACTTAGCTGAGTTTCTAAGACTGAAAATTTACTGTTCCGTTCAGCTCTTTTTTAACCAACCGTTATAACAAACATATGTAAACAGCTGTTCCATATCGCACATTACCGACCGAACGAGCGAACCCTGACGTTGCACCTGCTATACATTGTGTTTCGAAAGTGGTGTTGATTTTGTATCAAGGGGTATGCTAAAATATATTACGGGGATGTTTTTATTTTCTAAATAAATAAAAAGACGCACGCGAAATAGATTAATAATTGAAAGAAAATATTTTTTTAACCGGATTAAAGCTATTTGTATTATTATAAACTTATAATTATTTTAAATTTAAATTTATCTGACGTTTCGCGTGTTTTACAGCGTGCGTGGTCACGGTTAAAAAATTGTTTTCTTTCAATGTGTAAAAGCTATGTTAACCAAAGACAATAGATTAATAATGTTATACTTTATTAAACAATTTATTAACTAAACGTTAATAAAACTTTTTTGGCGTTTAATTGTAAAATCTTACAAAAATAATTATAAGAGAAACTTTTTTTATAAAACACGGGGCAAGCGGGTGAAGTGATACCGCCGCCCATAGACACTCTAAATGCCAAAAGGCTGGCAAGTGCGTTGCCTGCTTTTGAAGAATTACGATTTTTCTTGACTTAGGGTCCTAAGTCGAATTGGTTCGGAAATACTTCACACTAAAAAACGCTCAGTTGTGGAGAGCGGACGTCGAGGTGATACGAGAGAAATTTCGTAAAACTACCGGAATTAACTGAACATGACTTAGTCCTAATGCTTAACAAAGAAAATATATCGATTATACACACAACGCTTAAGAGGCTTTGTATTGAAGAAGTCACATGGTTCCGCCAAGTATCCGAAGAATCAAAGAATACACTGTAAATACTCGTGGAACTTTCCAAGAAATACAATGTAATACAATAAACGGCAATACGCTATCATTAATAAAA
Source organism: Pieris brassicae (assembly GCF_905147105.1). Lineage (NCBI taxonomy): Eukaryota > Metazoa > Arthropoda > Insecta > Lepidoptera > Pieridae > Pieris > Pieris brassicae. The sequence goes on along the minus strand of NC_059671.1, from coordinate 9,799,563 downwards.
GTATTGATCTATTTTACAACAGTCTTCCTACCGTTATTTCGTGGATCTCTCTTTATGAATCATAAGTTTCTATTTAGTATTCATTTTTTTAGTGCTAGTTTCTAATTTATTGCTATTTTCTTTATTCATACATAATACAAGAAAATTCAGGCGAAGCAAAATAAATATAATTTGGTTATTTAAATATAAATCAATTTCAACTTGCCTAGTCAGATAAAAATCGTTTGCAAAGTCTTCTTTCTTTCTCGAAAGTTCCACGAATACTTAAATTTATTAACACGTTCTTCTTAATTAATATACAGTCACGGTATTAAAAAATTAAACAATTTTAATTTTATTATCAAATATTTTAATAATCTATGTATTGTAGTAGTGTATACCGTAGCTATTATATGTACATACGTTTATATTATTTTATCGGTAGCTGAGGGCTTACCGAATTCAATTTTGCTTTATCTTATCAGATTTAACGTCTATTAAACATAGATTCAGGGCATGTTATATATTATACAGCTTTGCAATTTTTATTTGTAATTATTACAATCAAATATGTATTAATAACAATAATAAGGAAATTTAAAAAAAAAATTGTTTGGGCCCTGTAGCAGTGTACCTTTACAGCTTTTCCTCGCTGTATTGCGATACTTATTTGTTGAGCGAGGAAAGCACCAACTTAAATCTTTAATTAGCGTCTGTTAACTTGAACGCCACGGCCAAAATGTCTCTCCAAAGTGAACAAAATCGAAGTTATATGAAACAGACAAAAGCAAAAAGTCCTTCTAATAATATTAAACATAGAAAGATTGATTTTTTTCAGACGTGTATAACATATTTTCATAAGTATCTGATTGCCCATCGAAGGAGGCTTTTTTAAGACGAGATAAAAAGTAGGTACTTGCTAGTAGCATTTATTATTCTGGTAAATTTGTCGATCGAAAATATTTTCTACATATTTTCATAACTCGGTAATGGTATACCATGCAAAAATGTGGTGGCGCATGCTTTCAATCCCATAGGAATTAATTAAAACATCATGAATTGTGAAACGTAACCTAACCTAATGCGATTCACTAGGAATTCATTTACATCATGCATGGAATATCATTAGTTTTTTTTTTGGGGTCCATAGCGAGGCACCTTAACATCACTTGGGGTACATACAAGTTGATAAGAGCGACAGGTAAAAATTTGGAGCTGTTTCAAGTGGGGCCCTGATTCGAAAAACATACCATTAATCTTAGTAAATAGGGTTATGTATGTGCTATATCCTATCAACCCATTGTTAGACAAAGGAGCTAAAGAACGTACGTATCAATTCGTAGAAGTGAAGCCGAATGAATGAATCATAACATTATACAAGGGAAAGCTAAGTATTAGGCTGTCATTTATTTAAAAAAAAACAAAATTACACTAAAATGATTGTACAGCACTCATAATAGATTAATAACGTCATAATTTGTTTATTACGTTAAATAAAATGTTTTTAATTAGGGGGAGGTTTTTTTACCGATGAATTAAAACAATCCGAAAAAAATCAGGAATAACTAACGGAGAAAACTGAGCATTAGTTATTCTAGTATTAAAACATCATTCAAATAAAAAAGACAAGAAAATATGGCGTCAAAGATTTTACAGTCTATTAATAGTCATTTATTAAAAGAATACACTAAAATGAGTCAAGTTCTATCATGTATAGATTCTAATAACGTTTTTACGTACCAATAATAAATCTTAATAATTACTAACCTGCCAAGTAGGATCGGCGTTCCTATAATACTTGAAGTTATCACGAATCCATGAATAAATCGCGGACAAAGTCATTTTATCGTTGTTATATCGCATCGCCATGCATATCAATGTGCTGTAGGAGTACGGCGGTTTCTTCTCACTGTTATTCTTGTAATCATCTCTATTCGCCATAAAATCATCTTGGCATTTCGTTATCGTCTGGTTGAACTTCTCCAGCCGCGTGCTGTGCGATTTCGGTGGGATCACCGGTGATATCGGACATTGCGGTATGGACATTATATTCGTTATATTCTGCAACCAGTTTAAATTCGTTAAATCTGTCTCCTGCTCTTCTCTGATACGCTTCGGTCTCTTTTTCGGCAGGTCTGACACGTACATATCTGGCTGCTCGTACACGTATTCGATTTCCACTGTGTGCGATGATTCTGGCACCGCATGATCGCTGTAGAGGTCCAGCATCTCTCCAGAGGCCGGCGAAAGCCCTGATGTGATATGCATGGTGATTCAGCAATATCGATCGGCGCGGCCGGCGTGACGTAGTGGTCAGTGGTGTTGTTCGGGCGAGTGGTGGTATGAAAGTGCGCGTGGTGGCAGGTGCGCGACCGAACAGGTGGTGCGATCAATATTTCTCCGTAAGAACAGCCCGCATACGATAGCTCCAGACAATTAGTCATGGTTCCTTATCGGAGACTGCGGGTACTTCCTTGCTCATCGGTAGTAATTAAAATGGCGGTGTAACTACGATTTTGAAGGTGTCTAAAAATCGAAAATCGGATTGCTTATACACGTGCATAGTGAATTAACTATAATTATATTTACTGAAACGTTTCACTCCAAATAAATTATAAATAGACAATAAAAACAAATTTAATAAGTTTGGTCTCTGTGGCAGTGTGCCGTTAATGTTGGCAGCATTTCCTCTCTGTATTGCGATACTTATTGAACTGTATAGGTTAAGAATATTGTAAATACTACATATAAGTTATTTTTGTCTTTGGTTAAAGGTAATGAACATTTGGGAACTTATCTTATTAGAATCTCATTACTATAATAAGAGATTTTGAAGCCTTACAATGTTACTTTACGTAAAAACTATCGTTTCAATAACGCAATCAAATAGGACTGGCTTCAATTAAACGAGTCAATAAAACATACTATTAGAAGCGTAGGACAAAAGATCGAACTTACGAACAGTCTGTTATTAGAAAAAAGTAGTCTCTATAACCGATTCCTTGTTCAATTGAAGTGTAGATTAATATTGATAAAATTTATAGCAAACGCGTCTTTTATTTGCCAAGGGCAAACTTCGCCCGCCGCCACCCTTTCAAACAATAATCACTTTGAGTGCTAACTCTAATAAAATGGTAGGATACTTATTAGAAGTACTTGGTTTAAATGTAATATTGTCTTAAACAGCGTGTGACCACGACTAAAGCCCTCCTTATAAAAACGTGTCTTACATCTTTGTTTAGGGAATGGTAATTTTCTCAATTGCTTTAAACCTCGCCTTTATAGCGTTGGAGAGGATTTATCCCATAAGTTTTGATAAAAATTATTATTAACTGTTCTTATTATTATGATATCGTGCTAATTAATATGACATTTTGCACGCCTATTTTTCGATGGCTGATTGTCCTACCTGTTTTAATAATTAGTTAATTAATTTGCATAAAAACGATTTATTTAATAACGAAATAAATATAAAAAATCATAAAAGTTGCTTTCAGCTGCTTCGCCCTCACGAATTTGGGTATTTTAGCAAGAGTTGTTGTGACATCTCTATCATTTCTTTTATATTCCAGTCAATTTAAGTATGATAAATTATATACCGAAACCTTCCTCAGGAATTACACTATAACTTGTAATCGTTCAAAAATCTGTTGTGTAGTTTGAGTTAATCACGTTCATATAAAAAGACGCGGCCATTGAATCGTATAGATGTATTTTTTCGATACGTATGTCTAAATAAAGTACCATTATTAAGTAAAGGATATGAAAATGGTTTAGCTTTACCGCTTGGCTTAGTTTATAACGCTTACGCGATTTTCTTTTACATAACCTGAAGTAATACCGCCGCCTATAGACATTGTCAGTGGGCTCGCAAGTGCCATTAAGAATTGGTACGCTCGTGAAGAACAGAAGTCGAATTGGTTCAGAAATACTTCAGTAGGCAGCTGGTTTCACATAGGGTAGTGCGGCAAAATCTTAAAAAAGCGCTCAGTTGTGTAGCGTTAGACGAGGGAATTTCGTATTCTGCTGATGATGAAGGAAACTCTTAAGGTCATAATTGGGGATATTGCGGTCAATTTCCTGCGAAAAAATTGTTTAGGGCTCGATGAAACGTCTGATATTTGCTTTTAATCAAAATATGATTTTTTACATGTGTATATTTACACATAGCTATGTGATAAAGTAGACATATTTTATGTCTACCACATTTGATTACGCGATTTCTTACATAACAATGTACTGTTGTTATTTTAATTTGCGGCCGGCATCCATTAAAAAATACATTTCCCGTTTGCCGCGTGCGTAGTGTTCCTGGTGGTGCGGAACGCACCCCGTGCCAGGAACCGAATCCCGAATCACCCCTATCCCCTATACAATTTAAACGTATATTGAACTTGTCTTATTATACAGTTATATTTATAAAAACATTATTTACAATATTCTTAACCTAGTAATCTTAATACAGTACAATCCCTCGATATACAACTGTTTTTAAAATACGAGCAGTCGAGCTAGCGATATCTTGCTTGAGTTGAGAGTCGTTTTCGAAGCATTTTGATAAGTTCGGTTCACGTTTTTTGTACATTGCTCATTTACAAAGCATTGTCACATTTATTTTTATAACAATGGGTCCAAAGAACATGAAATCATTTTCTTTTTCAACACACACTGAAAACAACTGAGGTTGTGTTTTGGGTGCTGGAACGGATTAATGGCAATGTGTTGGTTATGAAACGAATTTAACTTGTATATCAAGGTAGCACTGTAATAAAAAATGGATAAATAGAAAATAAACACAAACTTAAAAAGTTTGGTCCCTGTGGCAGTGTACCTTTAATGTTGGCAGCTCATATTGCGATTATACTCGTTGAGGGAGGACAACATCAGCGCAGGGGTCACAGATACTATCTACCAGACGCCAACTTAAATCTTTTATTAGCAATAAGTGTGTTTATATAAACTAGTATCATTCTTATAGGAAGAACAGATCGCTTATTCCATGTCATGGATGTATGATGTATGGAAGAAGGGTGTTATGGTCCTCTTAAAGAGATGATCCTTTACCAGTATAACCAATCACTGGCCCGAGAAGTTCCATATATGCTATGACGTCCTGGTAGGGTTTGTAGTCACATATTGTAGGTGTCACAAGTACTGCCGATGAAGACTCAAACTGTCATGATTGCGTTGCGTCCTTGTTAGATTTGGCTCGCTTGTGGGCAATCAAGATATTACTTTTCAGTCAGTTATGTCAGTGTTAGATGACCTTTGGCTAAGACCTGCATTACCTACCGTAGACTACGAGAACACAAATTTATTAAAAAGCTCTGGAACTGATAAGCCACGAGTCTCCAATAGATATACCTAGTGTAAGTGCTTACGTACGTGTATCTGAATGGAACCAAGGGTTGGTGACCTTAAGAGCTTAATAAATAAAGCCAATCCATTAATCAACTCCAAATCGCTGAAGCCTCATTTAACCCACGGTTTTCTATAACGCAGTGTTTCCCAACGTGACGCCCACGCCCACAGGGGGCAATTTGATTGTTTATGGTTGGGGGGAGGGGCTTATTAATATTATTTGGAATTTGAATTTCAGTTTATTATTATATTTTGAAAATTTATGAAGTGATAAAAGGTTAATGTTTAAATATACATATACTTAGTATCGATAACATAGTATACTTAATTCAAAGAAATTAGATTTCCACGCAAATATTCTTGCGTATTGCATATCTATATTTATATTGCATACATATAAATTGTACGTAAACTTTTACGCCGATATTCTTCCGTTTTTAATATCGGAATATAAACACGCACTGCTACAACCATACTCAGCAAGGAACTGTCACATAATAATAACTTTATATGTATTGAAAATGTAATTAGTCTATTGAAATGTGTCACGCCCTCTATTGCTGTGAAGTTAGAATTTACAATATTAGTAAGAGTTTCATTTAAACGTACACGTCTGAACAAAAAATATATCGAGGGTCAAACATAATTCAGAATAAACCTAAAAAGACCTTATTACACAGGAAATATACCTCGTTATATTTCCTGTGTAATATCGCCATTTTGGTTTACCTTCTTAATGTAACCATAACCACGTAGACCCGCCCGGTAAAAGACAACAATACAGCGGTATGACTATTTTTTTAATTAATTTTCCTTTATCTTTTATAATTTATGAATGGATTTTTTTCTCTTGATGTTTGCCTACAAGTGTTTGTCGTATTGAATATTGGAATATTGTAGGTATGTGTTGTTTCTTGTACCAATGTATCAGTGTGCTGGGCGTCTGGGCCGGATTTAGAGGTTGCGACCGGGCGGGGATTTGCGTGTTGTTCCCACGAGGATCTTAGTGCGTGCTCCTGTTTCACCATGCCTCCTACTCATGTGGTAATGGTTGCAGCTCCTTATAAACGTTGTGTAAAACAAAAAAAACTTGACGAATAAAAAGAGTGGCGGAGAGTTTATTGCCAGTTCTTCTCTTCCGTTCTACGCCCTTGATTTCAGAACTGGCAGTGCAAAATTAGAAGCATTTAATGTATATTTTTTTTGACGTTCATGTATGTATATTAACGTACACTATATTGTGCTACCAATATGAATAAATGATTTTTTGACTTTGAATTGACTTTGGCACTCGCCACAAAAAAAAATGTTTCAAATTCCGATTAGTAAACAATTTTTCTTTTCATATATTTGTTATATACTAAAATAATATACTTGGTTTTACAACAAATTATTGATTTGAAAAAATCGGCAGATTTTTTTTCATTTTATTCGAAAAATAATTATAGGGCCTTCACTCCTTGTTGCCCCGTGGCGTCTAAATCAGGCCTTGCCGAATGTTAACAAGGTTTTGTAAAAAAAAAATCATAACCTAAAACATATTTTACACTAAGATTCTGAGTCGAGAGGGTGATATTCAGAAAAAGACAGCGTAAACTTTGACATCCGTATGTCAAAATCCAATATGTTTCTCACGTAAAATTGTCAGACTGAGCACTAAGTCTCGATTCTAAACTTACCGTAAATGTCCTAAGTAGACACTCGAGATAATTTTAGTAGATATGCTTTTCCAGAGCAGCGGGAGAAACCTGGAGAGAGTTAAGTCTCTCATACCCTCATCTGTGGTGGAGGGGCCGCATAAAAGCTATTTTGCACTCCCGATATCATTAAAGGGCGATGTCTTAGGGCTAGTGAAGCCTAAAATTGTAAGCTCTTAAAATAGTTGGTAAATAATCATTATAGGGTGGCGCATATGTTGCACACACCTGCCGCATGGTCAATTATATTTTATTAGCTTAGGAGGGTTAACATAGATAGTCATGCACTTTGCTTTTATATTTTGATGACGTTCGACCGACATCGAAAAAATGCGTATTTTATAACTAAGCTAATGTACTGAAAATATTAACGATACATTGTTTATTTATACATAGTCTTGCCAACAATACCAATTAACAAAAAACAGGGTAGAGGTTATAACTCTATGGACCTCTTGTAAGCTGTATACCATTTTTTACGAGCTCGGTATTTTGACATTACCAAGCAGTTGTGACTGTAAAAAAGCATATAGATTGTTTAAAACATTTAAAGAAACTTGATTATACCACGATGTATTCAAAAAATTGTTACGCCATGGCTATCAAACTATTTAATCACCTTCCTAGAAGTTATAATCACTGCCGTGTAAGTCTTTCAAGGGAATGGTGATTAAATTTTTAAAGGCAAGGCCTTTATGATGTGGGAGAGTATTTATTTCTCATTATTATGACATTATGATAATTAATATGACATTTGCATGCTTATTTTTATATGGCTGATTGTGCGGATATTTATAATTAAATTAAGGAATTATAAATTTTGCAACCAATGCGTGTCCTCGATATTAAGTGCGGCCGTCGTGCATTATCACAAAACAGAAATCTGAGGCCTAGTAATTGAACGCGGTGTTTTTTACACAAAAGGTAGATTGCAATTACGAATGTTGCAATAACACTTCTTTTCTAAAATTTTGCGATAACTTTTTATTTATATTTTTCGCTTATAAAATCACATATTTATAGTTTGTAAGTTCTGTTTGTCACCAAAATGTGTAATGTGTGTGTGCCTCCAATGATTTTATCAATAAAATAAAAAAATAAAATAGTTATTATGTACAAAGCAACAGGATGCTTTGTACTTTTAAAGATGGCGTACAATTAGTTTTTATTTAATATTTTTCTATGGCATTACAGTAAAAGATTATTGTACTGAAGAAACAGTTCCTATAGTTGTCAATTGCGCAATAATTTACACATATGTAAAGCCGGTTAGGTCTTAGACTTATTACAAAATTTAAAAAAAACACAGTTGAATATAAAATGTATATTTTCAGTATAAAAGTATGCATCAGAAATGCAAAGTTAAACTTAATTACGGAGCTTAGCTATTACATGTATGTAATATACTATGTTAGGTACGTTTCTTCAATTATTATTTATATTTCTTTAAATATAACTTTTCAGTTATTCATTCAAATGGGTCAGGAACCAATCAGCACCGTTAATGAGATTATCCATTTCCGCATTTAAGCTGCTCAAAGAATGATTATCTTCGTACATATATACTCTGAAATATAATTTATGATAAAGCTTTATACATTCACCATACACTTCATTTGGCCGTAGGGATATCGCGTTTCCCAACGAAAAATAAGTGACTTGACCGTGCGACTGTGAGTTGGAATCACGGTTATTTACAATTCCCTTTTTATATAAATTTAATTAACAAGTACGTTAATGAAAGACATCGTAAGGAAACTTTAAAGCTTTAGTCCTTATTAAAGGCGTCGGTCAGGCACAGAATGCTGATCACCTACTTGCCTATTATATTCGTAAACATTTTCCATATTTTTACAAAACTAACGTGGTAAAAAAGAGAAGGGCGTGGTGTAAGAGGTAATGATAAAATATACAGTGGCTCCTCAATAATTAGCAACTTTTCCTAATTTAAAAATACTCGATAAATAAAATGTTAATTGGTCCACTTGGTAATTTGTAGTCCGGGCTTCACGACTCTTTATAATTTGAAGTGTTTATTTATAGTACTGTCAATTGTATTTTAGTATTTTAAAATTCTTTGAGCAAGAGACAAAAAATCTCTCTGAAAAATATAACGAACTTTCGGAAATAAAAATTTTATTTAATTGTTGATACTAATGATATTATTGATAAATTTTTTTTTTTTATAAAATAGGGGGCAAACGGGCAGGAGGCTGACCTGATGTTAAGTGATACCGACACTCTCAATGCCAGAGGGCTTGCGAGTGCGTTGCCGGCCTTTTAAGAATTTGTAAGCTCTTTTCTCAAAGAATATAGATAAAATAGAAGATATAGAACGAATTTCGATCGAACTCTTATTTACTTGAGAATCTCAATTTTTTTCTGAATAGAAATAGGTGTTACATGTCCTGACCATGTATGAATAGGACAAGTATAACACCCAACGAATGAAAAAAGCTATGGAAATGCAAGTCATAGAGACGAACTTAAAATAAATAATGTTCAGCAAAAGGTTAAGAGTTATCTTTCTGGAATTTGCTGTAAATGTTATGCAAAAAGTCGTCCCCTCAGTCCGGCGTGGTCATTTTGACCCATTGATAATTTGACATTTATCTCTGGTCCCTTGAGTGTCAAATTATTGAGAATCATCTGTACCTTTAATTTAACCGAAATCTTTAATCTAATCTAAATATATATATAGAAAATGGGGCAGACGGGCAGGAGGCCCGATCAGATGTTTATCTGACTCTCAATGTCGCGAATGTCACCGAACTTCTTTTCTGTTCTGTTCTCGTTTTCTGACGGACCTGTAGTCCAATTGGTTCGGAAATAAAATCTTTAACACAATAATAACCATTATTATCATTGCCTGCTTGAAGAAATACATTATTCTTTACTCACAGTGGTTGCCTGGAAGAGATCGCTCGAAAGCGACAAGGCCGCCAGTTGCCCTCCTTTTCATTTAATTATGTAAAATTTTTTAAATATTGTAATGTAACGAAGTGTTTAAGTGTTAAATAAATAAATTATTATTGAATCTAAAAAAAACATTTTATAATTTTTTTACCTCGTATCAACCCCATTAGCCTTCAACCTTTTAGCATAGTCCAGTCCTTGGTAACACGGTACTCGTTTGTCATTTGAACCCAGCATCAAAGCGGTGGGGGCTTTGACCTTGTGGGCGTGGACTATTGGCGAACATCTGCGCATCGCTAGAATCTCTTTGTCTAACACTTCACCGGACTCGTGGTAATTTAGACCAGCTTCTACGTAACACCTGTAATGTAATTTTTGAGAGTTTGTTTGTCTTTTTCCTATTGCAGTGCGCTAGTGCCTATTTCTATGTGCACATTTTAAATTAGCTCAAACGGTGAAGGGAAACTTCGTGAGGAAACCACCTTGCCTTAGACACAAGACACCGTGTTCACCTACTTGCCTATGACTTTGACACATGATAATAAAACAGATACTGATATCTGAGACCCAGACCTAAAAAGGTTGTAGTGTCACTTAATTATTTAATTATATATAAAACTGTCTAAGAACTGAATCGTGTCAGGCACAAAAGGCTGACCAAATAGCCAAAAGTAACAAGCAAATGTGTCTGCTTCATGCCGCATTAACTTTTTTTTAAATATTCCTTAGTATTCTAGTTCAAATATATTTTTCATACTTCGAAAAAAAAACGAAAATTAACATGCATTATAATGAAATATGTACTTAGTAACAAGCCCAAAAACATAAAATTAGGAAAATAAGCGTTAAAATTTTATTTACAGTAATGGAAATATATTTTTTTAATTAAACTACCCTCAAAAATTAGTAACAAGCACAAAAACGTTATATTGGGAAAATAAGCAATAAAATTGTATACACAAAACGGAAATATAATTTTTTTTAAAGGAAAATGTTGAATCTACCCTCAAAATATAAAATCATACATAAATAACAGTGCAGGGTAATTGATACAAAAAAAAGATAAATAAAACCAAGCACCGTCTTATTTTGTATTGTAAAATTTGAACCTACCCGCAGAACTTTTACATACCCAATAATTTTAGCAAATTATCTACTAACACACCCAAAACTCACCCATCTGGGTTATCCGCATAACTGACTTTCGTTGCCAAGTCTATAAGTGGATTTCTCAATACCATAGCTTTAAACATATCTGGATATAGTCCGGCCAAATGTGCACACAAAAATCCCCCATAACTACCGCCATATAGAATAAATTTCTCAAAATTTCCTTTCAATATATTTAAGGCTAACAGCGCGTCTTGTACATCATAAACCCCAACATGGCCTATGAGGGAAATGACGTTGTCATCTCCTGAACCAGTTGAGCCGCGATAATTCAAACGAAGGGTTGCGAGTCCTATAGACAAAATAACTTTTTATGTGGTATTTAAGTAAGAATAGTAGACTTTCATTTTTACAGAAATTATCTAACGGTGGAAAAAGTTCTATCCAAAATTATTGTGTTTTAGTCGGTAACATCCTCTGTGGGACGTCCATTGTGAAGCAATCTCTTGTTAAAAAACATATAGTTTAGCTTAAAAATCTAAAACTTTATTAAGACTAAAGAGAAATATCCATTTTATAGTTAAAATTCTAAATATATAAGACTCGCCACGACAAAACTTGTAAAAAAATATTTGTTTTTTATAGAAGTTAAGTGATACCGCCTGGACACTCTCAAATATACCGCCAGAGGGATCGCGAGTGCGTTGCCGAAATTTTTATTTCGTACACTCTTTTCTTGAAATATTATAAGTTGACGATTTGTATAGAACTGTTATACGTCTCAACTAAGCCAACGTTTAATAATATGAATTAAATTCGATTGAAACATTAGAATTTGGACCTACAAGTTAACATAATACTACCAGTATGATAGAAATAATTAATAAACTCAATATTGAGGGTAGTTAAGGATTTTTATTTTGTTTATAGTAAAAGTAGTAAAGCAAAGTATATTTTAAAGCGAAGCAAAGAATACTAACGTAAAATAAAAACTAACTTAAAAGGATTTTAAATATTTGATGTCCCATAAAATGCCAAATGAGAAAGACAGAAATCATTTTATTGATAGAAAGCAAACCATTTTTAAGTAAAAAAAGTCGCAATGAAACTTTAAAAACACATTAACAAAAAGGACGAAATACGAAGGACCAATAACATTACAAGCTTTCAGACAAACGCCATACAGGGAGCATATATCAATATTGCAAGAGAAGTAAGTTTCTCACTCACCAATCAGGTATATCCGTAACACCAGCCATAGAGGAGCAATCAATGACAGGGTTTCTGGCAACCACAGCCTTATAAACGCCCGGGTACTGTCCGCTGAGATGCGCTACCAGAAATCCACCGTGCGACCCGCCATACAAACACAGTCGCTTCTCATCTATTGCGAACTGCTTCACCTGCATTATAAACCTTTGACATTGGTCCGAAATCAGTAATATCGGTTTAATTCTTTTCGACGTTTTTGATTCTTACAAGGCGATTGAGGTATCTATTTACATAGCATGCGGAGACATATGTGCAGAGTCACGATAGGAAGCAGTGGAAACAGATGGAAGAGGCCTGTGCCAAAAGACAGAAAAACGCGACATAATCCTGGTAGAATAACTTTATTTTGGAAGCTATATATGTAAATACATCCTTTGTGAAAGTGATAGATATTTGCGATGTATTATGGGTCACTGTCGAAATCCTACATCTAGAAACTTTTACAAGTCGCTTGCCCCGGGGAACAAGATCGTAAAAGCAAAATATATTTCTTTCAGGAAATATAAAAGACGTATTACTAGGATACTAAGTACATTACATATTCAAATATATATTAAATGAAAGCGTTGTTTTTCTATTCCATTATTTACGTTACAGTAATTTGTCTAATTAGACTGAAGAGCTAAAGCGTTTACGATTGTTTCACTGTTGATTTTGATTGTCTAGAACGTAATAATTTATTTTAACACTTTTTATTTTTTCCAAGTAACGTTGTGCAAAACATTTGCGTAGAATAAAGATATCGTATTTTTTTATATAATAAAATGATTTGCATAAATTCTGAACATAATTAAAGATCACTCGAGGAACTCAAAAATGAGAAAATATTAAAATAGTCGTAATCGTGCTTCACGACTTTGTTCCTCAAGGCAAACGAAGAAATCATTTTCTATGAGGTTTTTGGTGAATGAATGTTAAAAGTATTTTACCGCCTGGTCACTAGCATATTTGCAGTCAATAACATCGGCGGTCCCGATACGTTTCGGTAGAAAATGGACGGAAGCGTCACCTGCACCAATTGAACCGCGATAATTTACTTGGAGGCTCGAGAAGCCTGCAAAGCAGTAGAGTATGTCAAAACATCTAAATTAAAAAGTAGACTTAAATATTTATAACCTGTCACGGAAAAAAGTATTTATTAAATTATAAATTAATACGTTAATTAAATATTATGTGCGTAAATATACATCAAAATCTGACGTTTCATATGATTTATAACTTGTACTATCACGGACAAAAGTATTTATTAAATGTATACATAATTTTTTTATTAATTAAATATTATGTGCGTAAATAAATATATTTCAAAATCTGACGTTTCGAATGATTAATAACCTGTACTATCACGAACAAAAGTAAATATTTTTTACGTAAAAACAAACATAATGGATATTTCTCTTTCATTTTTTTATTATGCTTATAATACATAGTTTACTTTACAATTACTAAAATTTACTGCAGACATTTAAAACTAACACTCAATAAAAAGCCATGCCTGCCTTTTAGACATTGCATATACCGTAAAATAAATAAAAGAGTTCGTTACCTAGTAAGTGGAAGAAGGCAGTTTCCAAAGAATATGCGTTGACGAAGGCTGAATGCGGTCCACCGTGAGGCCAAACCACCAGAGGACGCTTCTCGCTGCTGCTTACCAATATACAGTTGAAGGATTCTGTACAAACATACATTCTATATATAACCAAACTTTAGATATTTAGGAACATTGATTTTGTCAATTTTCGGCCCAGCTTCTATTGTTTTTAGTATGACCATAGACAAAACTTTCCACTGTAGAGACAGATAGAAATGTACTTGTCATTTTTATTTATAACTAATTTTTTAAATTTATAAGAAAAAAATGTTAAGTGATATCGCCACCCATGGAAACTCACATTGCCAGATGGCTCGCAAGTACGTTGCCGGCCTTTCAGGAATTGGTACGCTCTTTTTTTGAAGGACCCTAAGTCGAATTGGTTTCCATTATATTTTGGTTCTTAACTGTTTCTGAACCATAATCTCTTTTCTATAAATACTTACTGACGTCATCCTCGCAATTCGGATGCTCCAAGTTCAGATACTCAACTTGAGCATCGCTTAGCTCAGGAACAGGGTTTGGTGTGCTCACGCGAACCCATTGTATCGACATTTCCGATCCGCGTTCCGGAATCTTTGCGATGTACAACTAGAAGGCAAGAGATACGATTTTTTTATTTTTTTATTAAAATGTATTAAAATACTAATAACGAATATAAAACAATAAATCAGTGGCGATACAACCTATTTAGGTCTAGGCCTCATATTTCTGTATCTGTTTCATGACTATAATCTATTAGGCAAGTAGGTGATCAGCCTCTTGTGCCTGAAACACGCCGTCGACTTGGATCTAAGGCAAGCCGGTTTCCTCACCATATTTTCCTTGACCGTTTGAGCGAATGTTAAATGCACATAGAAAGAGAGTCTATTGGTGCACAGCCGGTACCTACGACCTCAGGGATGAGAGCCGCACGCTAAAGCCACTTAGCTAAGACTGCTCTAACCAAGATATATATGTCGCAGTAAAGTAGTTAAATCAGAGAGTTAATTGAATCTCTAGACAGTTAATTAAAAATCGATATTCAATCAAGTCGCTAAAGTTCCGTCAGACAAACGTTCCCAGGCAACAAGACTTATCTAACCTAACCATTTTCAATAAAGCAAAACACGGAATTTCCAAGCTCTCATGTCTTCACGATCACACCGAAATAACATTAACAAATGAAATAATCATGGCGGAGCCTTGTTTTACCATCTTGTTTTACATTGTTAATCAACTCGCTGGCTTTCGGTCAGACAGATAGTTAAACGTTTTCGACGCTGCTTTATTTAAATCAAAATGCTAGCGACATGATTGAATATCGACATTAACTGTCTAGAGAATCAATTAACTCTCTGATTGAACTACTTTACTGCTACATATATAACGCAGCCAACTAGCTTAGTAAGCCGTTCAATTAACGGCCTAGCTTTTTAACGTAACAGCGCCGTTTAACTAGCGGCCTGAAAATTATTCAGCCAGTTGATCAAACTAGGCAAATGACATGGATCGATGACATTTCATTGAATTTTTCAATGTCAAAGATTCTTTATTTTGTTACTCAAAAAATTTATAGAGCTATATATCCAGTGTACATTATTTCCTGGAATGTAACAAACTTATAACTAGACACTTAAAGCCGTTTTGTTTTTTTAAAAAGTTATAAAACCAAAGTTATAATGTTTCGAAAGGTTTATCAATAACAAACTAAATTTAACAATGAGTTACTTGGGAACTATGCAATCTTTAGATGAGATATGCATTTTTGACATGCCTAGATTAAATAACTACGTATAACTAAAAATATGCCATTTTATTACTTGCCTAGCCTGTTGACTGTTAATATAATTTTAGTTCCACTTTCTGCCACTCTCAAAATCGAAACGAAACTCTTTAAACTGTCAATATGGCGTCCGCAAACCACAGATTTAATAAATAAATAAATATTAATGTGCATTAGCCGTGATTGACTCAATCAATTTGAAAGAAATATTTTTATGCTAGATGTTTCATTTTTTTTATTTCAGCCACATGATCACTCTATACTACGAATGGCCGCTTCAGGCCGCTAGTTAAACGGCGCAGTTAAGTTAAAAGGCTAAACTGTTAATTGAACGGCGAATTAAGCTAGTTTGCTGATGTGCAATCTAATTTTTTCAACTTAAAGCATTTAATTAAATAAATTTAGATTTTATAGCTATTTCACATTCATAATGTATTTGCATATATATATATTTAATGATATAATGAGTAAAATCTCACTTGTCCCGGAGTTTTGACATTAGAGTAGGACGCCAAAACCTTGTCGCCCACCACGCACAGTACTGACGTAGAACCAGCAGGAACCAGCGAGATATTCGTTATAATTTTGCTTTCTGGAATATGATAAAATATGTGTATTTATATTTTTTTAATAATAATTTACACAAACGACGCCTAGACGCCTACGGGACGCCCATAAAGGGCAGCCATCGCAGCCCATGGATGTGTAGTGGATTCGTTGCGGGCCTTTGTGTACACTTTAAATTTGAATAGTTGGAGGTCGTATCTTGCAGGGAGGATCCCCATTGGGAGTCGATTTTACAGTTCGCTTGTTCACTTTTGCTTCTTGTGCTTACGCTTGTACTTCTTGTGCTTACGCTTTTACTTCTTGTGCTTACGCTTAAGCTTCTTGAGCTTACGCTTGTGCTTCTTGTGCTTACGCTTTTGTTTCTTGTGCTTACGCTTTTACTTCTTGTGCTTACGCTTAAGCTTCTTGAGCTTACGCTTGTGGTTCTTGTGCTTACGCTTTTGTTTCTTGTGCTTACGCTTTTACTTCTTGTGCTTACGCTTTTTCTTCTTGTGCTTACGCTTTTGTTTCTTGTGTTTACGCTTTATATACGACAGTAAATTTTGTGTAATCCTCGACAACCTTCGAGGTCAATCATCGGAGTGGTCCAGAACCAGATTACATAGGGGTTCAAAATCATCTTAAAATCTTCAGATCTTCAAAAGCTAAAAACCATTTCGGTCACAGACACACACACACTTATGATATTTATGCGTCCTTTCTACTTACCTAAATCCAATACGTAGCTATTAACCTCATTGAGACACGGAGTACTGAAAATCAATCGTCCCCTGCTCCAGCATTTTAGGGGTAAACTTGGGCCATACATGCCGTGAAATGTACCGTTTTTAATATACATTTTGTCCTCTACTATATCCAATAGTATTTCCTCTTTACTCTCATTAATCTGTTCTGCAATTACACTGTCCAGCTGAAAACGTAAAAGTATATATATTAATTAAATAGTATGCGGCCTTATGCGCTTTCGAGCGATCTCTTCCAGACAACCAAAACCTGAAAAATACTATGTATGGTGGCACCACACTTACAGCTTACTTAACTATAACACAGAATAATTTTTAAATGAAACTGCCATGATTTTCACCCTTAACAGAGCGTGGGTGGGTGGTCAGTGGGTGGTGTTGTGTGTGTGAACGTGAGTGTAAGTGTATCTAATTTAATTTATTTAATAAATACGGATGGGCCATATGAGCGTTGGCAATTTAGTTCTTCAATTTCTTCACGGAAACGCGTGGCGCGGGGCAGCTGAGGGATATGTTGTTAGCTGCGCCGCTTACTGGAAATTTAGTCGCCATGGAGCCGTACATGGGAACGCAGCGTGCATTTTAGGTAGTCCAAGAATTAAAACCATATGTTGCCAATAACCGACTAAACTGTCAATTTGATGCTTGAGTGGTTCAACAATTTCAACGTGATGTTTAGTGACGAGGCAAATTTTCACCTTAATGGCCATGTGAACTAGCAAAATTTTTGGTTCTGGTCCAAGACTAATCCCCGACGCTTGCATGAACGTCCACTTCACCCTAGGCTAAGCTTGTCGTGTGGGCTGGGATATCGTCAACCGGTATTATTGGGCCGGATGACGGTAAGAGCTAACAATTATTGCAACATGATAACAGACTTTTGGTGCCATCTTCAAGAACTTCAAGGCAATACCTCAAAGATGTGATTTCAACGGGAGGGAGCCACATGTCATACGGCAAGTGTATCCATAGAGCTGCTGAAAAATGTGTTTTCCGGAAAACACATTTCGAAAATGCGGGAAAATTAAACTGCCACCACGATCTCTCTCAATGCGATTATTTTCTATGGGGCTACCTCAAATCGGTAGTCTACAAAAATATTCCAAACAATTTAGAGCAGCGGAACGGGAAGATTATTCGGGAAAGTAACAAAATACCGAGAACAACTATTCAACGAATTTTCCAAAATTTGCGACTTCGGTTACTTGAGTGCCAAGCAGCCGAGGGAAGTCATTTGGACAACACTATTTTCAAGTCTTAAAAATTCCTGTTTCTATTTTTTTTAATACAAATATATTTTTGTTATGTCTCCTAGTTCTTTTTTAATTGAATATAGATTGGCTCCAGTTCAGACAATGTGTATGACTCAAATCTTGGCAATTAAAAAGGCGGAGAGTTTCTCGCCAGTTCTTGCCTGATCTACTTCCTTGACTTGCGAATTGGTAGTAAATGTAAATTTAGAATCAATTTAACATCTTTTTGAAGACTTACGTCATTCTTTGTCAGCCTGACGATCTGATGGCAGGCATGATGCGGCCCCCCAAGTGTTCGCTGGAGCCACACGACGTCCCCTTCTGGAGACAGTCTGGGGGACCTGACAGCGCCTTCAGGTCTACTTAACCTACCTGGAAGTAAATTATTCATACGGCTTAAAAGCAATACATAATTCATAGTTATCCGATAAAAATACTTTTAGTTTTTATTAATAAATAAAAAAACTTATTCAGAAACATACCTAGTCAAAAGGTACTAGTCGATATTATTTACCTTAAACATTAAACAAAACATTTAGAGCCAAAATATTTGCTGACAACCCAATCTTGCAATTAACAATATAAAGAGCGCATTTGTTTGGCAATTTTAATCAAATCACCTTTCCAAGACACACGTAGGTCATATAAAAATATAAGCATTATTACTTACGTGGTAAAAATTAAAATTGCATCTATATTAATTGACACTTATAAGTAAGCTTTTTCTTAGTGTGTGAACGATGAAAAACCATTATTTAAAGACAATTGAATGTTTATGTTAAAAGTAGAGCGCATTACGTCACTCGAGTAATAATATAACATATCTATTTTATTATCATTACACGAGGACTACAGAACGGGAAGAAACAATAACAGAACGCATTTCGCGGTTTTTTTTCCCTCGCGGTTTTATACATAGCCAGTATAACATTTTCATTCGTAATCGATCTCTTTGGTGATTGAAAAATAGAGAGAAAAAAGAGAGTTAATTGAGGGATTCAAATTACGTCACTGGTGTATAAAAAAAGTTACGAAAATGTTTCGTGTATTTAATTTTTTTTTTATTTGACGCGCAGTTTTTTGTCAGCCAGTAACATATTCAGTCGTGATCGACGTCTATGGCTGAACTTAGATACTGAAAATATATATTCCAAATACAATTTAATAAAAGACTTTTTTTGTCTTTGTACAGACAAAGGACCTCTTTTTAAATAGATTAAGTACTTACGATAAACGCCATCAAGGCTCAAGTAGAATATATGGCTTAGTCTGTTCGTACAAAATATGAGTCCTAGTCGGCTAGGGTCAAACACCTGCCAGACCACACCTACGACTGCACGACCGTCGGCCGTGAATTTTACCTGAAATTTTTCGTAAGGTAGGATATGGTCATCATGCATAGGTAGGTGTATCTCTATATCGTGTAAAATATATTTTAAACAAGCAACTATAAGTGTCTGATGGTATATCCTTGATTATTAAGGTGTATATTCTAAAAAGTTTTTCGCTGGAAATTGAATCCGGAACCTTTATAAGCTTTAACAACTCACAGATGCATTCAAGTTTATTAAATTTAAAATAATGAATATTTAATATTAAGAAACAGCTCTTTTAAATTTATGAAAGAAAAAATACGTGGATGTCTTAAAATTACCGAATCGATTTCGATAAGACTTTGACAGTTGCCGAGGAATTCGTGGACAAACACACACTTAAGAAATTTAGAATACGTGAAGCCTAACTTGATTATAGTTTTTAAGTTGGTAAAAAATACCTGTCCAGGGCACATGGCTTCCGGTATTCCATCAAGCAGACTGAGAGTTTCCGTGTCGAGGTCACATTTAACTATCACTGAACGTTTCTTACCAACCAGCTGTTCACCCCAATCTGGCTTGTAAATATATTCTTCACCCTATAATTTAAAAAAAAATCAGTTTCATTTAACTGTTTTAACATGTGTTACATATACAAGTTTTAAAAACAATTATACTGTGCAAAGGGCGGCCTTATTAATTAAGCGATCTCTTCCAGGCAATCATTAAAGAAAACATAAAAATGTGAGAAACATTTAAAAATACAGATTTTTATTTTATTTTCAGCAAATCTTAAACAATGGCAATGACGCATATACACTTTTGGCACGTAAATTAAGTTACTAAATTTTTGAATCACCAAAGAGATCGATTTCAAATGTAAATGTTACACAATAAATCCGCGCGGAAATTAAAAAACAAAGTAAAACAACCCAACAACAAATATCGTTTAACACAGATCATAGAGGCGTACAGCTTACCTATTACCAATATCTTTTTGAGTTAAGACAGGATGTCTGTCGGATCCCTTGGTCTTGTATAAAAAAAATGATTTTTTTACATTTAAATAAATTTACTGAGATGAGTTTAATTAAAGTAAATTTATGAAAATACTCTTTCGTTTCCTCCTTATAAATGATGTTACGGCTATGATGGAAAGAGACAGAAACTTCAGTCAAAACGTAGCAATTACGGTGAGACTCAAAAGGGTGACTGACTATCCTATGTCAAAATGTAATATATTTTTAACATATTCAGACTTAACTCTAAGAAATATTTATTTTCTAAACTATGTAAGAATCGATACTTAAACTATTTAATCATATAACCAACAGATTTTGTATTATCTAATATATTAATAGCTCACAGGTATAATTGTTTTATCACCGCCACCATAAGCTTCTTTATCGGCTGGTTTCCTCTTAATATAGGGTTCAGATTTCTTTGGTTTCTGCTCAGCAATGTATATCAAACTCTTTTCATCCGGAGACCAGTCCAGACAACCAAATTCAGCTGAAAATTATTATCCATAAGTAAATAGTAAACTTGTCCACAATATGCAAGTGAATTGAAATCTTTAAAATCAAGATTAACAATCACTTAAGGTTTTATGACAGATATTTATATTGGTAATATTCAATTTGCCAAAATTGCCTCAAATTGCAAATCAAGATTTATGGAGATTGATATGTATGAGTTTATTTCTCATAAACTTGACATGATATAATTTGTTTAAATTATACACTTACCATCAGCATATACATTCCCATGTACATCCAATGCTGTTAAATCTATGGAATGTGCAAGGCAGTTTTTAGACCACACTTCCAAGAAGCATTTATTATCTTTACCATTTTTTTCTTCCCTTATTATGGCTTTATATGTCTCTTTTGGTGATACAGCCGAGAGCAATCTATGAAAAAATATGTGCATAAGTTTTATGTACTTTTGTGTTCATGAAAAATAAGTTACTTAATGTATGGTTTTACAATAATAATAATCATATATTTATATTTTAATGAAGATATTCAAGCAAATAAACACCCAAATATGCCAAATGGTTATTTGGCTTCTACAAGTACTGAACAATTAAGTAATACTTCTTTTTTATTATAAACAGAATTATTCAGAACTGTAAAACATTTTAATTGCTATAAAAAAGGTGTAATTTCAAATATATTCCAAAAAACTTATACAATAATTTAAACATCACTGGCAATATAGAGGTTTTGTTAAATGTATTCTCTACAATCTAAATCCAGTAATTTCAAATTTTAGGAAAGTTTGATACATAACAAACACAGTGTATACAACTTTTGTAATTTAATTGTATCTAAACTGATAACAAATTTTATTTATTTCATTATAATATTATTATAACTTGTAGGATCTTTATCTATAATGGTCAACCACATGATATATATGTGGTACCTAATTGTGTTTGTTTTTAATTAATAGAATATGATTTAAAACACCAGTTTTATGTTACTTTTTCTCATCCATTCTACACACTATATTTTGTTTCATTCATGAGTATAAATTTTGTTTTCATAAATTATATTTCTATTTCAAACCAGTTATTTTGACTGTTTATTTAAATGTGTTTAAATTAATGTCCTCTCCAATTTCTCGATATTAAATTCATATCATATTGGTGTATGGTTTTTATATTTAATAAAGAAGTAAACATGTACATCATCATAGTAGAAAACATATGTTTAAAAAAATAAAACCACTTACTCATTACTGATGTTAATGCCAAAATCACTTTCAGCAACCACCTTTAAGTCTTCATCAAGGATATAATTAACAGCAAACTGGCTATTTTTCCCTTTGTCAATGTTTCTAACTGACCATTTTGTTGACACTTTGGTACCAGAATTATTTAGCCGTGCTCCAAGTATGGATGGGATTTTTGACAAGGTTTTATAAACCTGTACAATTCTTTCAATCTGGTGAAGATATAATATAAATTTCAATATTTGTGAGAGGCAGTAAATCGTTCAAATGACATGCTTTGGCAGCATAAAAATACTTGATTTTGTGGAATTCATTTAGTTTGTCTTCAAATAAGGTGTATTAACTTCTGCCTGAGCCTTAAATATGGTAAAATATTGGGCTTTTTTAAAGGAACAAAACTTTACTTAATACATACCTGCCCAGTCATTGCAAATGCCTTACACTGTACCGTACACTATGCATGTATCTAATTAATGGTCATTTAAGTTACGAATTAAATAGACTACTTGTATCACAAAACCCACTAATTTCTGATAACTTATCAATGTGGGATGGTGGATGGTAATAGTTTCTGTTTACTTTTGTAGTATTTATTTAAGATATGAACAATGAACAGACTATAATTTACGAGGATGTAAATTGTAAACAAAAATAGAACAAAAAACAGAGATGATTGCAAAGTTTCAAAATTACACAAGTCAAATATTATTATTGTATCTTATTCTAGTAGTGTATATAATAATATCGGTCTGTGGACTGTTGAGTGTGGAGTGTCACTAGTCACAACTAACAGTCAACTGTAGAAATAGAATACGGACTACGGAGCCGGAGCCGGGTGTGAATTTATGGTGACGAAATTTTAACTTTTTGACTCGGTAATTAATGTTTAATAAAATACAGAGGATGTAATTAATTATTATCTTTGTTGTGAAACAAAGATAATAATTATGGACACATCCAAGAGCAGTGAAACAATCAATCGTTTGCTGAATCAACACGATAAAAAGGTAATGCGTAAGTAATAATGTAAGAAATTAATTTATATGTAGTATAATTTTTAGTATAACTTTGAATTTTCAGCAACTACGTGTCCTTTTAAAAAGTGAAGAAATATATAGCTGCCGAATCTGTACAAGAGGATATTTGAAAAATGTTGACTATAAGAAGCATATATTGTTACATGTACGTATTTAAATTACAATTATTTTATTTTAAAAGGCACACTAACGAAAACCATACAAACACTTACAGAAAACACATGACATACAAAAAAAGATACATGCATGTGGATCAATGACGTGCGCACAACAAAAGGGAAACATTACTATGACAAAGAGAAAATAACTTAAACATTAAAAGTAAAAGAAAAACTAGACCAAAACATATACGCAATTTAAACATTTTAATATATTTCTACTTTGCAGTTGTCACTATTGGTCACGGATCAACAGTGGCTGCAGCATCTTACGCCTGCAGACAGACAGTCATTAAATGATAATTATGTTACTGACCTATAAGATATCTTTATATTCTGGAAATAAAGACTTAGTTTTTTATAACTGGTACTAACCTTTTCAGATAACAAGTGCCTTTATTAAATTAAGAAAGCAAAAAATATATAGATGCAAATTATGTCCAGCTGGCTTTCGTAAAAGTGATGAAAAAAATTTACACTTACTTGATCATGCTAAGGAAAGTTTTATGTAAGTGGCTACTGATTTTAATTTACCTACATCTATTGCTATTTGATCTTCCTGCCCTTACAAACATGTTGAGGAAAGGAATGAGTTTTACTATAATCAAATCTAACAACGAGATAGCAATTGTTTTTGATAAGTACCTTTCTGACATTTCAATTTCGACTACTAAGTCTTCTATCATCTCCCACCCTCACTGAATTGCTGCTTTAAGATAATGTAAACGAGTGCCAGATCAGTTTTAGATTCTGACCCATTGGTGACCCATATATTAAGAATATTTAGAACCTTAGACATTAAGAACACTACTGATCTTTATGTATGTAAAAATAATTAGTATCATAATTGATCTAATTGCTCCCCATCTAGCTATAATTTTTAACAATTGTGTTGATGTGAACAAGGCTCTCTCTTCGTTTGTTCATTGGTTTAGTATGAATAACCTTCTACTTAATGCAAAAAAAATAAATGCATTAAATTTTATGCAAAAATTGCAAGGGTTATGGATACTAGACCAATTATAAATGATGAGGAGTTGAATCTGGATGATACAACTGTCTTGGAATCACCATGGATTCAAAACTTCAGTGGTCCCCTCATATTAACAGATTGGTGAAGAGACTTAGTTCTGCAGCTTACTCGGTTAAAACAATTCGCTCACTAACTGATGTCGATACAGCTGGACTTGTTTATTTTAGTTACTTTCACAGTTTAATGACCTTTGGCTTATTAATATGGGGTCATGCTGCTGATGTCGAAACTTTTCATCCTGCAGAAGAGGGTTATTCATGCAATCTATAATTTAAAATGTAGGGAATCTCTGAGAGATAAATTCAAGGGAATTAATATACTTACCTTTCCCTCACAATATATTTATGAAAATATTGTATATGTATATAAAAATAGTGATAAGTTCATTAGAATAGAACATAATATGCACAATGTTAATACTTGAAACAAACGCAGGCTGCAATTTCCCCATACTAGACTATCTAAAGTTAGTAAATCTTTTTTGAGAAAAGGGATACTCTACTTTAATAAAATCCCAGAGGCTCTTTTATCTCTGCCTTTTAATAAACTTAAGAAATGTATTAAATAAAAGC
Source organism: Pieris brassicae (assembly GCF_905147105.1). Classification (NCBI taxonomy): domain Eukaryota; kingdom Metazoa; phylum Arthropoda; class Insecta; order Lepidoptera; family Pieridae; genus Pieris; species Pieris brassicae. Next base: position 9,774,457 of record NC_059671.1, on the reverse strand, counting down.
TGTGTAACAAGCCTTACCACAAAGTTAATTATTCTTTGGGAATTAAATTCATATTGAACCCTAAATATATATTTGTTACCACTTGAAGCATCAGGTTCATTTACCAATTCGTATTGTTGGTCTAGTTAGTAGTATACTCATCAACTGATCTAACAAGTAATATTTTTATATTATTAATTTCAGGAAAAATCGTAAGGAAAAAGAAATTGCAGATAAACATTATTATAACAAAAATATAGTTAGAAAACATGAATGTCCGGATTGTTGTAGGAAATTTACCTCTATTAATGTACTGGAAGAACATTCAAAGCTGCATAAGCCATTTCCATATCCATGCTTCTGTGGTATTGCATACCTAAGAGAAGTTGATTTTAAAGGCCACCAAAAGCTTATCCATGGTAATAACAATAACCAGTTAATAACAAAAACTGTTAAGGAAGAAGCAGCCAAAAACACGCCAATAGTAAAAACAAAATCAATTAAACATATTGCTAAGAAAATCAAGATAAAAATAAAACATGATACAAATGTAAATGTGGAGTGTTCAGTTTGTTGTAAAATTGTTAAAAAATATTATCTACCTCGTCATATGGATATACATTCAGATAATAAGGCATTTAAATGTAATATTTGTGATCAAAGTTTTCGGCAAAATAGTGGCTTGTACAACCACATGTCCGTACATAAACCGAGACATGAACTTCCCTGCCAGTATTGTGACAAAGTGTTTAAATTCAAACACAATTTGATTAACCATTTAAACACACACACTGGTGCAAAACCTCATGTGTGTAAGTTTTGTAATAAACCATTTGCCGATCAATCTGCTTTAGTGAGGCATGAACGAATTCATACAAAGGAATATAAATATTTTTGTGATATATGTGACAAAAAATTTACAGATAAAAGTGGTTTAATTGGGCATAGAATAGGACACGGTGAAAAACAATATGATTGTGAGATATGTAATAAGTCATTTCTTACCAAATATAATTTAATGAAACATTTAATAATTCATACTGAAGTAAAGAAATTTGAATGCGACTTTTGTAATAGTAAGTTTACATTGAAACAATATCTTTTTCTGCATATAAAAACATGTAAGATCAGAAAAGCACAATCAAAGGAATAATATTTTAAGGAAACTTGTGGAGTGTCTCTCTTTGAACACCGAAATAGTAACCAATGGAGAGTCTGAATTTGGCTACAAATATTTTCAGCAAGATTTACCTCATTTCTTTGTTTCAAAATAAATTTACTGATTAAAATATTTTAATTATATAGTATTTTATTTTTAACTCACTGTTTATGTTAAGTTATTAAACATTTAATTTTCAACTCTGATGTCGTGCGTTCGATAGACCTCCGGTATTTTTTGTCCTGTGCAGGCAACTTTATATTTTAAATTTGTATTTAGAATAATAATAAATATTTTTTTAAAGTGGCAAAAAATATAGAAATGCTCGGCTATGTATTAGATAGCACGTTTTAAATAAAAAAGTAAAAAGTTTTACTAGATATAATTTCTCGACCTATCTCGAAATATCTATCGAAACGAAAAGTTTCCAACCATCGCGCCTATCTCAAATAATAAACAAAAGTAAAAATGTAGATATGTCTTTAGTAATTAACGGTAGAGTGAAAGTCATAATAACTAAAATTCTAATGCTTGTGCTTGATAAATATTTTTAATAATAACCCGAAATGGCACAGGAAATCAATTGAGGCGTCCGTTACTTGCGTCGCGTCACCGCGCCGGTCAATACGGCGCGCGCGGGCCGTGCGCCCCGCGCGTCATCCCCTCATTTCCACCCCTCAGTCAGATTATTTACCTCGTCTAGAACACCCTTGCTAAAAGATATATTAAAATACTACACTTTAAATTTCCTAAAAACGTTAATATACCTTAAAAACGCGGCAAAACTTCAATTTTGCAAATTATTTTCCGTTGTGAATAATTACGTTTGAAAATGAATGAAATTGATTTAATTAAAGAGGTAGAGAAACGTCCAATTTTGTACGACAAATCAGTGAGTGGTTTTAATAAAACAAAGTTGAGAGATGACGCCTGGAAGGAGGTTCAGGAAGCGTTGAACGTGTCAGGTAAATTGGTGTAAATCAGCGCAACGATATTAGGCGCAATGCGATACTATACCTACTGAATTCGAATCTTGGAACATTGTTTTGGAGAATGAAATATAAATATACTTCAGAACTGTATAGTCTGTACCATGCTGTTCTGGAAATATAACGTAATATATTATGTTAATGAAATGAAGTGTTCGTGTGAAAAGTTCAAGTTTTATAAAGTTAACTGAAAGATAATATCTTTCAGTAGAATCCATCCTAAGCTGTACATAAAAATATATTAACCAAAGAGAATTAAAACCCTATCAGCATATCCTCACTCTATTGTGATATTTATACGTGGAGCGAGAAAAGCGTGAGCACTGGGGTCGCCGGTAAAAAACTAAAATCTTTAGTATTTTTTTGTCTTTTTAAATAGTTTTTATATGTAGGTACACTACATTAAAACAATTAACCTTATCACTATATATCTGTATTATACATTTATAAAGAATTTCTTATATACGAAACCTGACAAATTAGATGGCTTCTATTTTATACAACTTCATCAACTATGTAAGATTAATAGAATCCACCAAGGCCAATTCCATTAGCAAATGTTAGGAACATTTACAAAGTTTCTTTCCTATATTATGGATAAGAATAAGAATCTTAAAGATGGCAAAGAATCAATAAAAATCATTGATGTTATATCAATTTAATTATTTTGCAATAACGAGGTGTTTCGACTATACCGGCTTGAAGAATGTGAACGCAATCGACAACTAAATATCCCGCCATTTTTCATGCTCAGAATCAGAGACAATTAAGACGAAATAAGGATTTGACATGATAGATCGGGGAAATAGTTCGTACCACAGAATGGTGTCAAAGTCAACATTTAATCATTAAGAATAGATATTATATACTTATTAAATTATAAACAGGGTTGCGGGGAATTTCTTGCCAGTACAAGCCATTTCATAACATTTTTTTTATGTATTTAGATTTTTAGTTGGATCAAATAAGATATTGGTAAAAGAATATTGTATCTGCTTAACAGAAGCCGAATGTAAGAAGCGATGGCGTTCATTGCGGGATTCATTCATAAAACTGCAGCGGACTCACGGTGGCCGCACGCGTTGGCCATACCACAATGCCATGAGGTTCCTATTACCGCATGTAGAACCGAAGTCTGAAACTTCGTAAGTTTTCCGTATATTTTAATTTATCTATTATTGAATAATTAATTTATTTTTCGGAATGATTTCAAAAATTTCTTGAACGATTGCCCGTTTTCCCCCTGTTCTATTAAAAAAACGTAACTAATATGTTGAGGATTATTGAATATCTGCCCGTTTCCCCCTGTTACTTCTATCTGATGTTAAGTTATACCCATGGACACTCAATGCCAGAAGGCTCGTTCGAAGTGAAGACCCTAAGAGAGAAGGAGCCTTAGTCGAAGTGGTTCGCAATTACTTCAGTGGGCAGCTGGTTCCACATAGCGGTGGTACGCGGCAAAAATTCCCTTTAAAAACACTTAGTCATGGATTTTGCCGCCATACTTCGATTAGAATTCACATATCCTCATTTATTCACCGTTATTTACAGAGCAAAACGAGAAACCTCTGACTCGGAAACAGAAGAAGAAGTCCGTCACCGTCCAGGTCAATCTCTTCCCGACCTCTTTTTAGAACCGCGACTAGAGGATGAAGACGACTTTCAGCCGAAAAAACCTCGACTGAACTCCTCAGATGATGAGCTTCAGAGAACAGACCCGGATGAGCTATTCCTATTAAGTTGCGCGTCGACCCTCAAAAGACTTAATGCCAAGCAAAACGCTGTAGCTAGACTTAAAATACAACAGGTATATCAATGTTATTTTTATAGTATCGGTAAGATTAACAATCGTGACTGTGAATTATCGTATAAATTCTTGTGTCAGAGTTCTTAGCTCTTCCATAAATAAAATAAAAAATAAATCAATGGCGCTACAACCTTTTTTAGGTCTGGGCCTCAGAATTCTGTATCCGTTTCATGATCATTTGTTAATCGAATAGGCAAGTTGGTGATCACTGATCAGCCTTCTGTGCCTGATGCACGCCGTCGGGTCTAAGGCAAGCCGGTTTCCTCACGATGTTTTCCTTCACCGTCTGAGCGAAGCAGAAGGCTGATCACCTACTTGTCTATTAGTTTAATAAAAGATCATGAAGCAGATACAGAAATCTGAGGCCCAGCCATAAAAAGGTTGTAGCGCAGTTGATTTTTTTCTAGATGTGACGTACCGCGTAAATATTTCGATTCAAGTAGTAAATTCCATATGTCAACGCCTAACGAGAAATCCCATCCCATGTCCTAATAATCCTTACATCGTGTTAACGATCTACTATTAGACATTTTTTTTTTTTTAAATAAAACCTAAACATAACAATCAAATATAATACACAATATTCTTAACCTACGTAGTTATAAATAAAAGAGTTTGGTCCCTGTGGCTGTGTACCCAGGCAGCATGTCCTCGCTGTATTGCGATACTTATTAGTTGAACGAGGAAAGCACCAACTCTGGGATAACCGGTACTATCTACCAGGCGCCAAGTTAAACTGTGCAGACAGTCCCCACGGCCCAAGAGTCTCTACTCCAAAGGGAACAAAATCGAAGAAGAATAAAGACTCTTATATTTGAGCCGTTTATTATTTATTAATTGTTATTGTGCTTGTACAGCAGAAACACGATTCCATATTGTAAATGCCGAGGAAGCATTTAAAATACTAAACACACAGATTACTAAGTAAACAAGTTTTGCCCATCGACTTCATTCAAGATTGAATTTTCAATTGTTTTTTATGGCATATATTGCAAATATCAATAGACAAAGCACTGTTTGGTTCTCTTGTCTTTGTCTTCATAGATAGGCTTCTTCCACCTGACTTACTGGCTTTATATCCTATAACCTGATGGGCCAAAGTGAGTCTACATCGCATTGGGTCTTCAACCTCGCTTTAAGTCTTTCGGCTCTGTTTGCCTCATCTGCAACTGTGCGCTACAATTGCTTAAGACAGTCACGCTTCCGCTTTCCTTGCGGGTTCCAATCAAGCCCTACTTGGTGATATCATTGCCATCTCGGAGTGTAGGCCATATATCCATTTCCACTTGCTTCGCTTGATCTGCTGTATAATCAGTGTCTCGACAGCTCTCCCAAAGTTCCCAAATCCAAGGCTTCTTCCTAGAGGTGTTAAAATACTATGTTACTGCTTTGATTATATAGATATATATTAATATATAATCTTTAAAATGTTACCAAGAAGGTCAGTCCTAATCTAGAAGAAATTTTTCTTCGACCTCATGAATCTTTGTATTTATATAACAACGATCTTCCTCTCTGTTCGTTGTATGGTTTTCGTTACGTTTTTTTTTAATTAATTGTATTTTTTTAACTCTTTATATGCAATTTAAAATCTGTGGCGTAGGCCTTCAGCCACCAGTGACCCAAATAATCCAAAAGCAATTAATAATAATAATAAAATATGTTTATTCATTTTAAGTTCAATTTCATTACAATGTGTAAGATTTGGGAACCCTTTTAAGTAAAAAATATTCCTGTGTCAGGGTTTCCAGCTCTTTCATAACAAACTTAGTTATACATTCCTTAAAATATTTAATCTATATATAATTTAGTTACATCTTCTATTAACTTTTTTTTTCTTTTTTTGTTATTGATCTGTATTGTATTGTAAAACTGTTGTTTTTTTTCACCAACAGGTACTATATGAAGCTGAATTCGGCACTCAAATGGAGCTTCCATACGTTACTCCGGCCAGCGATTGTGATTATGAAAACGTTGACGGTTCAGTTGAATAAAATTTATTCCATTTTAACATTAAATTACTTTAAAATATCATTTTTGTCGCGTCGAATTGGATCCCGTTAATCTAGTCTCGTGTTCTATGATTTTTCACTATGATTTAATAACTGATCTTGAAAATGGATGCAAGAATGATGGATTTTAATTATAGGTTTACAAAATATGTGTGTTTAACCACTCCAACATTACTATAAAGCAATCCTGTATGACCCTTACCATAACTGTTAGTTAAGAAAATACAATAATTAAAAAAAAAGTGCATGTGTGTCTAGGCCTCAGATTTCTGTTTCATGATCATTTGTAAATCTAATAGACAGGTGATCAGCCTCCGTCTGATCCGTCGCCGTCTATTAGGCACAGGGCGTCGACTTTTTAGGTCGAAGGCATGCCGGTTTCCTCACGATGTTTTCCTTCACCATTCGAGCGACTGTTAAATGCGCACATAGACCGAAACTCCAGTTCAAAGTGTACAGCCGGCGTTCAATCTACGCCCTCATTGATGAGAATCGTATTCTGAAGCCACCAAACCAACACTGCTCTCAATAAAATACAAATACTTAACTAAATTTTGTTATTTTTTGCGTTAATTAGTCTGCACCAATGTTAGTATCTTTTTATATGACATAGAATTTTCTTACATTCAGCGACGAATTTTAGCGCGAACACATCTGTCCAACCGATGACAGAGCTGATTATGTCGACCACTTAGCATCTGTAGATAGCTCAATCAAAGACAATTTACTTTAATTATATTTGTTATAATAAATGAAAAACTGTGTTTTGTAAAAAGAATAAACGAATTGTAAAGACAAACATTTTGCATACGATATTTGACTCATTGTAATTAATTATTTGATTATAACCAAACAACCTGTTTTTGATTATTTATTATGTACATAAAATTTAGTGTTCCTTTGTACGAAACTAAAATTAAGCGTGAACGACAAACTGTTTTAGCATTGAATATACAAGTGTATTTTAATTATTCTTATAATAATACCAAGTCATCGACCTTTTATTTAATTAAATTTGGTATTGATCATTTATATTGTTTTATTTGATACTTACCTTTAGTTCTGAGAAAAATTTCATTGAATCTAAGTAAGATGTCATACTTTTTATCCATAAAAAGGGTTTTATTTGCCTACATTACCAATTCGACTTCTTTCAAGAAAAGAGCGTACCAATTCTTAAAACCGGCAACGCACTCGCATGCCATCTGGCATTGTGAGTGTCCATGGGCAGCGATATCACTTAACATCAGGTGAGCCTCCTGTCCGTTTGCGCTCTATACTATAAAAAATAACACGCTATAATGGTTTGAAATATTATTTTTATATCATACAATATGGTATATAATATATGTAGTAATTTTCTTTTGTTTAATTATTATTTTAACGTTAGGGCAGTGAGGACCAACGTTGGTTGTAATGCTCATCTAAACAGATGTCTGCAGTAAACTGCACTTTGAGGACACCTGCGGATCCATTTTATGACGGTCTCCATGTCTTCAGGCGTAAGTTGGCTCAAGATTGTTCCGTCACCGCGAATTCCAATCAAGCGCCTGCTTGGATATATAATTGGAATCGCTTGATCTAATCGAAGCTTTTCGGCAGCGTTCCCGTTAGAGATCTTCTCGGTCCAGTAGATAACCAGAACACCGCGAAGACTTGGAGTCGGTACGAGATTAATCTACTTTAATTTCATTTATTTATTTCTGTTTTATTATTGTAAGTCGTGTTAGTGTCTGTATGTGTTTCGTTAGTTTGCCTTTCTAAAATAAATACATTATTAAAAACATGCTGATCATTCAATTACTTCCTACCTTTGACTCCAGATGCAGAAAGCCTCGATGTGCCTATAAGGGACTTGAAAGAAATTAAATTTACGAAAGCAATGTTGTTGAAGATACAGTTTAATATTTACATACAATGTTCTATATTATACAACTTTTGACCCATCCATCAACGGATTTCCCTAAAACCCAAACATTATGTATGCAGAAGTTGTTGTAAAAGGTCAAATAACTGCCCTTTCTAAGGTCAACCTTTAACTTTCTCTACTTGAAGAATTCGTACCCTTTTTGACCTTAACAATAGGTAAAAATCTGATAGAAATCGTAATAAATTTAAATGTCTTTTCGTCTTTTTGTTGGTCGGTTTTTGAATATTTTTAAACAGCGAACCAGAACTTTTATCCGGGAAAGGAACTCAGGAACTAGAAATGGCCACGGACGGACACAACTTTTAAAATTTGTTTGTTTTATTTTTTTACACTTCGTTACCAAGACATACATATAAAAATCAGATTACAACAGTTATTATGCAACGGCAACAACATTCCTCCAGACAACCCAAGTTATTGTTCCATATAAAATAGAAACACCTAGAGAGTGTAAAGTACAAGAAATTCATAAATAATTAACAGAAAAGAACATAAAAAACCTGTAACACTAACTATCTATACTAAACTAAAATAAAGTAAAATGGAATAAAATAATAATAATATAAACAAAAATGTTAAAGCTAATCCAGTTAAAGGGTTTATTTCAATTTTATATTTATTAATTTTAATTATTATGGAAATAAATGTTTAATATAAAATAATTTTATAGAAACGTTATGTTTAAGATCTATTTGAATAAATCAAAACGTAAATTAATCAATAAGGTTTTTTTATAAATTTGACGATTATTTAAATGATCCTTTAAAGTGGCGAAGAGTTTCTTGCCCGCTCTACGCCCTTGACTTGCGAACTGGTAATAAGAATCAATTTAACATAACAATACATTTATTTTGAGTAATCGCATCCGTTTGTTTGGAATTATTTTTCAACTAAAGGATCAGTGTACTTTGTAACCTTCAATAGCGGTTGAAACGTTTTTGTATGTAATTTCGATGTCGTTCTCCCAATAGCCGTAAAACCGAAACTTGCCTGCCCTTGTAACAAAAACTCATTAGGTAGGAATGATGTGTATAATGTTTTTATATAAATCCATTTATAATTTTTAACGCAGCTCTTGGTTTTGCGCACCACATAGATTAGACGTGCAAAAAGGATAACAGAAACCCAACGTTCATATTACGAATAGCTTGTGGCTTCAGGAATATCAGTGCAATCAAGATTATATATGAAACTCAGTTTATACCTAATTTCATTAATTACGTAACAATTTAAATAGATTTATATTGCAGTAACAATTGGCAAGCATTTGCAAATTTTCACTGACAAAGAGGTTTTAATATGCACATTAATAAAAACAAAAGAGGGCCATGAAGTACCAATTAATGAATTGCTATTATATCGCAAATTCTGCGTTGCATGTATTTTAGCTTTGCAATTTCGGTCGTAAAATATAATTATCTTCGATTTAGTATTGTATTACTAGATATTAATAATATGTATTTGGAAGTATAATATAATGGATAGTTGCGGACATCTTTGTTAATTATTAGACGGTGTTATTTTCTGAAAGTCTCATTAAAATACGTTTATTTAGTATTAAAGGTATCAAAACTAAAAGCATGTTTACGATTAGGTTATATAAGTTAACAAACATCTGCAACAGGATATTGTAATAATTGTGCAATTATAAATTAATTATGTCTAGTAAGCAAACAATATTACACTAGAGCGTTCTCATGTTACTGAATTAAGTCGACGTTTGACTAAAATGACAAATAAATCAAAATTATTTTCTTAATTAATTTATACACATATTGATTTAGGTATAAGAAATCTTACACATATACATATTATAAATAATAACCTAAGACAATATACAAAGCCAAAACATATTACATTGTTAAATAAATATACGATACAGAAAACATAAGTCAGTTAAGTACATGAATAGATAAAAAAGAATCCCGAAGTTAATCATCGTTAATACTGCTAAATAAAGTCAAAGTCTTGCCGATTCCTAAAATACGTCCACACATCCTAATTGCTAAGTTGGCACATGTCTATTTCATAAATTGTATTGTAGTTAGCTAAAACCCGAAAACATTGGCGAATTACGGCAGATAATTCGTACGCAGCACATGGAACAATTGTGAATATCTTGTGGAATAAATATTACCTTAAATCCGAACCGTCTCCGGAATTAAGTTATACATAAAACCCGTAGTTAACGTCCTAAATTGCTATAAGCTTGTTTATTAACTTTGCTAATAAAGATGATAAAAAATAATTATTATTATTGAATTGATACAAAACAATGATAAAAGAGAAATGTCCCACAGATTACAGATATTCACAAAGTGTTACCATTTCTCTGGAACAAGTCGAAGAGCAAACGAACCAGGCAATTATAATTCATATAAAGTTTTTAGTAATTAAATTATTGTTCATTTGTATTGTTATCTATTAAACACAGGATACAGCATTATTACATGTGGGCTAAAAAGTTCGTATGATAAAAACAAAATCTAACATTTTGTTAGGAATGTATTTACGTACATTTTGGAATACTTTTATGATATTCAGGCTAGAAATGGTATTTTACCTTTTACGAGATGAGATAATTGATTCAGTTACAACTATAAACATAATATGAAAAATACTTTAAACTGTTATAGTTTAACTTAATAAGAGAAATTAATAAAGTGTTTAAATTTTATAGGCCGTTATATCGTGGGAGCGTATTGAGACCATAAGTATTGATAACTAGTATAAATTACTAACTGTTCTTATTATTATTATTATGACATGATAGTTAGTATGACATGATAATTAGTATGACATTTGCATGCCTATTTTTAAATAGTGCGGTTTTTTTTTTAATTATTCAATTTGATTTACCACTTTATTTGCAAACAAAAGGTTTATTATTATTATTGTATTAAAAATTTTCTTTATTTTCTTTTATTAAATAGGATAACTTACCTAAGTTACATTGTAAACACCCCTTACATTGGTATCTCATCCAAGGACAGCCATTTCCCCAAGCACAAGACAAAATAAAACTACTTATATTAGTTTTTTTATACAACAGGAGATAACCTGGCATTGGACTTACCTGAAGTTAAGTGATATACGCTCACGGAGACTCATTGCCAGAGGGCTCACGAGTGCGTTGCCGGCCTTTTATGAATTGGTACGCTCTTTTCTTGATAGACACTAAAGTCGAATTTCACATCTTTTGATATTTTAATTTCCAATATATATACTAATAATAGTCCAGTCGTCTAACCCTATTTCTCTCTTGACTCTTGCTTCCATTTCTTTGATCAGTTTAATTTGTTAAAGTAAATAATCGACCTGTTTGACATGAAGTTTTAAAACATCCAAACGCACGACCTAGGTCCCTTTGAAACAAAATTTCTGTTTATTTTTTAAATTTAGCATCATGATCTCATTGTGACACAATTGTATTGTTTATGGCAATATAAGGAGATTTTGGCTGATTTACGTTGTGTGAAAACAAATGACGAACAAAAGTCGTCAACGAATGGATCACATACCCAATATAGATAGACCAAAAGGAAGTAGATACATCCGTATAGATATGTGGGTGTAGGTTGACAAGAGATGGTTTACGGAAGGCCTACGGCGCAGAGGAGACTACAGAGAGATCATTCGTCTTCTTTAGTCGTGTTCTTTATTACTGAATGCCGTGTTGGTGTTGCATCATCCTCGATTCCCCACTGTCTTCGACTTATTTCGTATAGTGTAATTCAGTAGAAATAAAGGCTTTAGGTATAAGTCACTTTTCTAAGTTATTCACGAATGTTTGACCCTGCATAGACTCACATTACATTTGGTCTCTAGATTGTGTCACCAACTTTTTTATACTTTCGAAAATAAACTAAATTTCTAATCAATTTCTGTAGGAATCAAACAATTTTTATGAAAACATTATATATTATTTTAAAATACATTTTACTACGTGCAACGTTACAGTATATATCACATTGATCTTATTAATTATATTGGGATCGATCAACAACATTGGCAATTCATAATTACTGGTAGCAAATACACATATAAAACTATGTACTTATAATACTTGGCGTACATAAGGTAATGTAGTACCTCGCCGATCGTGCAAGGTCATATCTCTACCGTATCTCTGAAGTAACTCTAGAACAACTCCATTTGTCCATCCAAAGCCATCTTGGACTTGATACTCGCCGCCGCCTCCTTGATGTCCAGGTTGCACAGCACTATACTTCTCAAACATTTTTTTCCATGTACTGTAGCCTAAGTAATTAGAACGCATCCATATAACAGCCTGCTCATGGGCTAGTTTCTGCGCTTCCTCGTTGCCGCTGGCTTCTAGACCACCGATCAAAATGCTCTGTAAAGGTGGCCAAGCATTTGGATAATCCCATTGCTCTCCCGAGTGTAAGATCGATGCTGGTACCCCGCCGGGGAAATCCAAGGCCCCTGACGCAAGTAAGTACCTTACTAATCGCCCAGCGTATCGTGGTGCATCGTATTCCTCTACAGCACCAGCCCAAAGTGGAGCAGTGCAACTTGGATAAAAGTGTCGCCTGGCTGCCTTTGCCTGGGCATCATAATCATACCAGACACCGTCCGCATCATCCCACATAACATTTTCTATCGCATTTCTCCAGTATTTAGCTAGGCTCCACCATTTTTTAGCTTCTCTTCTATCCTTAAGTTTATTCCGGAAGTCGCCTACTAGTTCGAGCGCTCCGGCAAAAATAGCGTTTAAGTCTACAGGGAGAATTCGAGAGGCGTGCACATCAGTTAATTTACCGATGACATCATGACCGGCAGTCACAAACCACCGTGTTGAGAAGTCCCAGCCGCTTTCGGCAGCACTTTTCATTTCGCCATAAAATTCTTCTTTTTTGATCGCATCTTCTAAAGTTTGGGCAGTGGTGTAATCTTCAAAATATGATTCTGGGCGTGGACCTTTACCAGATCGATCGGCAAAATAGCGGAGCAGTACATAATGCTTGCCTTTTACTTCTACTGTCACTTTCTTTTTCTCTAACCAATACTGGAGTTCTTTTTCGACAGTTGGCAGGTGTTTTTGTAACCAAGCTAAATCATCGGTATACTCGTAATAAATAGCTACCATTGCAGCTAACATCGGAGGCTGACTTCTTCCCAAATAATAAACTCGACTTCCATTTGGTATATATCCGAACTTTTCTACTAAATACAATAAATTTTCTATCATACCCTTGGCAGTCTGTGTCATATTGCAAATGAGGAGTCCGCGTATAATCCAGAATGAATCCCAATAATAAAGCTCTTTAAAACGACCACCGGGAACAATAAACCCATTAGGAACATAAAGGAAGCTGTATTGACTGGAATGCGTGTTGACATCAGGGTTCACTTTTCGACCTAGCTTATCCCAAAATCCTACAACATTCTTTGCGAATTCCCGAAGCTTTGGATCAGTAATCTGTTTTAGTACAGGTGGATCCGGGTTGAAGTCAGGTGGCCGCCACTCTTCGAGTTCATTTCCATCTAAGAAATGTTGATCCAAGAAACCGGCTAATTGATCCCGCGATGGATTGTTGGCAGTTTTTTGCATTAACTTTGCAAAATCTGCAAGTGTTTCATTCTCAGTGTGAACGAGCTTAAGGTCGACGAATGTTTTCGAATCGGGAAATATCCTTGCAAGTTGCACTCTGTGCAGAAGTTCACCAGTGCAATAAATTGAGGAATTGCAAGAAGGAGCTACTGTCAAGGCTTGAGCACAGGCGCCCAGTATTCCTAGAACCGGATAAAGCGGCGCATAGCGACGCAGATTCTGTAACATTATCAGTCTGGCCTATTCAGGGCGAGTACGGAAATCGCTAATAAACATAACCTTATCGCGAGCGGGCAGTAAGAGCCAGTGCAGCGGACCGTGTGTATATATGTCCGGCCCGCGACTGACGCTAGCTTCTGTAATGCCATCGTGTGTCCCTCAATGCGTTCCGGGGCGACGTCCCATCTCAGCCTAACTTTCACTGCCGACGACCGAGGCAAAATATCACTGTCCCGAGAAAACTTGCGTCACGATAAAACGCGTGCCTCCTCTGCGTAACTGTCTGATACACTGACACAATAAATAATGACATTATGAACTTGTCATGAACGAGAAGTGAGCAAGCCAATAAACTCGTGAATAAACAATTACGGTGAACGCATGCGTCAATACGTCATTATAAATCAGCTGATGGCCATTATTCATTGAAGATTATATACTTGGCAGTGCATATTTAACGTAGAAAATATACAGTTTTAAACAAAATCGTCTAATTAAAAATGATTTTATTAATTTACTTCAAATCAATTTTATAAATAAATGGCCTTGGCATAGTTATGCCGTTGATAACGCGCAGAGAATAGACATAATACGCGAAGATTGTAAAATATGATTACATATTATGAATTATGATCCACGAATATATTTGTTTCCATGATATTGGAATACAAAAATCACGATTTTTGGTTCAAACCAGCTCTTTGGTTTTTACGATGTTCTCCTACGATTTTCCTGCACCGACACGAGCAAGACATAATATAATCTTGCTCGTACTCGCCCATTGTGAAAAAAATGCATGGATGCAAAGCCGGAGTGTAAAAGCACGACCGCTTTGAGAATGGAACGCCGACGAATGGACCACTAGGATCTGCCCATTTATTTATTTCATTTAATGGGCATGACATAGTATGTTAGATAGATTTTTTTGGCAAAATATCTATCTAATATCTAAGGGACATTTTTTGTGTCGAATTATCGTCGAATATTATTGTTTTCATTTTATAAGTACACATATTTTAAAGAAACATCCCAATTTCTTAAAGGTCGGCAACGCACCCGCAGGCCTACTGTCAATGTGACTGGCCAAGGCCATCAGATAACTTTGTAGTCCTTGTTAGATAAGCTATAAATATTACGTTGCACTTTTTTGAAGTGAAACTTCAAACCGGATGCAACGAAAAAACGACAGGTAAGAGACACAAATACAAAAATGTGTAGGATGAAGCCAGGGGAAAGAATGAGACAGAAATATACATACAATTTGTATATTATCGGTCTCTCCTCTTTGTGCCATACTTCGTAGCGTCCCCACTCCCGTCTTCTAAGCATAGTCGCCTGTAATTTGTGAGCCAGAGCGAGAGAGCAGATGTCAGTGTGTATGTATATTGCACACTGTTTAATACGTGCGTCATCGTCAAATTTTTTAATTCTTTCGGAGACATGGATGAATAATGAAGATATTGTAGACATTCCAAATTTTAATATTGTTGTTAATTACAAAAGACCACGTACGAGGGCAGGCGGAGTAGCAATTTATCACAACGTAAATGATGGAGCCCGTGTTGTTACGCCACAAATGGATCTCAATGCACAACAGCTAGAATCATTGTCTGTTCAGCTTTCGAAAGTTGGAGAAATATGTGCCTGTGAGAGCAGAAATGACCAAGGAGATTTAATTTTGATCGTAGCAATTTACATCTTTCCCAACCAATCAATAAAATCAGTTATTGAATTTATACATGAAAATTTGATCAAATATACCCCAGAGGTATCGCGAATTCTCAAAAAGAATTATGATAAAATTCCGATGATTTTAAGTGGGGATTTTAACATAAATTTTGCATCAGATACAGCGCTTCCTTTGATTGAGTTTCTCGATACAACATTTTATTTAAAAATGTGTAACAATCGCACTCAATCAACTACAAGATCAAAAACGGTAATAGATGCAGTGTTCCAAAGATATATCAACCAAATTGAAACTAAAATATTTGTATCGTATTTTAGTTATCATAAGCCTCTTGTATCATTTGTTGAAACTGAAAATATGGAACTTGAGTAATAGATTATGTAACATATGTTAAATAAAATATAAAATATCTTTTAAAATTAATCAAAATACTTTCATTTTTGAACAATTAAACTTTGTAATTATCCTACCCTTGTTATAAATATTCATCTCATTCTTTTGTCGATTCACTGAAGTTTCACTTCTATCGTGTGTGAATCGCACACACACCTTTTTATAGCTTAGGAGGACAAACGAGACTACAGGACGCCCAAAAAGGGCAGTCATCGCAGCCCATGAACACCCATTTGAGTGCGTTGCCGGCCTATATTTTTCACTAACTAAATAAAGAACGTTCAAAACATCACATTAGAAACTAATTAGGAAAGCACCACAATTCATTTGTTTAGATGTTTACTTAAGAAAAGAAGATTGCTGTTTAGTTAAGCGACAATGTTTAGTTATACATTTAACGCTCAGAAGAAAGTCAGTCTTGTCATATTACCACTAGCCTTTTATTAAAGCCTATTTTCCTTAGGAATAAAGTAGGAATTTTTCCATACAAATACAAATATTTCCTATAGTATAATAGAACCGAAACGGATTTTTAATAAGGCGCTTTTAAAGAATATTGAAGTATGTCAAAGGACTATGGAGCGATCTATTCTTCAGCTGATAATTAAAGATAAAGTAAAGAACAGTTTAATATAAACTTCACACACACGCAAAAATGTTAGTGGTAATAGGCCGGCAACATTGCCCATGTGATGAGATGAGTCAAAAAGACCCTTACTTGGTATGTCACAGTGGGAATAAAAAAGAGAGAAACCTAAGCAACGGAAATAATAGTGATAGCGGGGAAAGATTGGAAAATAGTAGGGAAGCTAATTTGGACCAAGCCAAGGTTTTTTTAATATAACAACATAAATTTAATGTACTTATAATACTCGATTATAGCCTATTTTTACTTGTATTTATTGTTAGTAACGATTGCTGAGTTTGAGTATACTTTATTACAAATAGTGGCGGCCCATGATTTATGAACTGCCGGTAAATGTATTTTTATTTTTAATGGAATCTGTACAATGAAATACAATTACGATCCAGTCTAACAAGACTATTAAGTGATAACACTTACCTTATTTACTAAAAAATATATTTAGCATACGAAAGTGTCCAATAACACTTACAGTACCTACGAGTATTAAGTGGAAGACACTGTTCTAAGTACTGTATAACTACTATTATTTTCACATACTTTAGCACTTAAGACTAACGAGT
Organism: Pieris brassicae; assembly: GCF_905147105.1. Lineage (NCBI taxonomy): Eukaryota > Metazoa > Arthropoda > Insecta > Lepidoptera > Pieridae > Pieris > Pieris brassicae. Next base: position 9,757,498 of record NC_059671.1, on the reverse strand, counting down.
AGCTCAAAGTCAAATAAAATATAAAATGCAAATTAACAATTAATTTCGAACACGCCTAAAGATACCTAAACCTTTCGAGTTAAAATACCAAGTGTAGAGAATATAAGTGCGATATCTCGGACACACGAACGTAATGTCAAAACATGTCAAAACACTAACACTGTTAATGAACATTACCTTAGTTTAAGCTATTCATTAGTATTGTAGAAAATTAAGTCAACATAATATTAGCCATAATTATTGTATTGGCTAGATTCATGTAACGTCGCACTATTTGTTGTGAACTTTATACGAGGTAAAAAAATTGAACATAATAAAACACATAATAACGACACAGCCTTTAATCATCTTAAATAACCTCAACTATAACCCACAAAGTTCTACTATTAACGGTACGTATTCTTTACGCCCGAATTCTAAATACCAAACAAATAACATGAGTTAGGTTAGATATTATAGAAAACGTTTAAAACAATTCTTCACATATAAAAATTAATTATCCTCTAACCCAGTGTTTCATAACGTGGGGATCACGCCCCACAGGGGGACTATTTTAATATTAAGGATTATTCGAAAATTTATTGAAATTATTTGGAATTTGAATTTCAGTTTTTAGCTATGTTTTGAAAATTTACTTACTGTGTTTCGTTAACAATTTCCTATTATCTTCCTAAAACCTATAATTTGAGTTACTTAAGTGAACAATTAGATTTTTTAATATTAAATAAGAATTTTAGAAAGGATAGGAGACACTGCTGTAAACAGAACTAAACCCAAATAGGGCGAAAATAGTTAGTAATACTGAGGAAAAAAGGAATGAAGAAATTTTGTCTTAGCACGGGGCCGTTAAAATAGGCAAATAGATCTAAAGAAAGAAAATTGCCTAAAAAACTAATTAATCGATTTTAAACAATCTAAGGAATAAAAATCGCGAATTTTGTTTTCACGCATTACACTTTCATCAGTAGCACCAGGGTGTTTTATTTTTAAGTCATTTTTTCGTCGTCTCGTATCTATTAAACACTAATATATTTTCCTTGTTTATCAAAATGGTAAAAAAGGGATTTCTAAATCAAAAAGCTTTGTTTTTTTCTTCGTCATAAGTTTTTTTTTCACTTATACTAAAAATGGTTATTTATTAAATTTTAACAAAGGATAATAACTTAAAAATAATATAAATGTTGTCATATAATTAGTGTAATTTAAACATAAATTAGAACATTAATGGCACAATATTTTAAAGTATTTTAACAAAGAAATATCTATTTATAATAATATTCAAGTTAAAATTGCAGTTACTTTTTATATCTATTATAAAAATTATTTGTTCGTCTATTTCTACCTAATCCGGTATTGCTATGTCAAGAAAATAATAAAATTCTAAAACGGTAACTCCTATTGATTTCTCGTAAAACTTGAATATACTCGTCTATAACCTGGTACTAGGTTAACTGGTAATATTTACAATTGTTTAAAGGTCATCATAATTACTTCCTCAGTATCTGAACTATCTGACTTAGAAGAGTCTTCACTCGAAGCATCCAAAACGCCATCTTCACGAGGCGATAATAGATCACTCGACTCTGTTCTCATGTCATACAAAGACATCCTTTGTCCATACTTCGCTATAAACTCCAAGACAACACCGTTGGACCATCCGAAGCCAGTTTGTACTGTATATTCACCGCCTCCGCCAATTCGTCCCGGGACTTCCACGTCATATTTCTCGAACATCTGCTTGTTGTCTGAGAATCCCTTGTAGCATGACCTTACCCAGGATTGGGCCACACGAAACGCCAAGTCTTTAGCCTCTGGTAACTCCAATGCTTCAATAGCATTTACGGCCAGACTTACAAGTGGTGGCCAAGCGTTCGGAAAGTCCCATTGTTCTCCACTCTTTACCAATGATGTGGGAATACCGCCAGGATAATCCAGGCCGTGTGATTCTTTCAAGTACTTTAAGATACGTGGTGCGTTCTCTACAACAAACTCCTTGTCCGCAATTCCCATCCACAAAGGAGCGATGTTGATAGGGTAGAAATACTTTCGGAATTTCTTATTTACCAAGTCCCAATCGTGCCAGCAGCCGTCCTCTACGTCCCATAATACTTTTTCAATATTGTTAGTCCATTGTTTGGCGAGATGCGACCAATGCGATGCTATACGATAGTTGTTTATCAAGGCATGGAAATATGCCATATTTTTAAGCGCTTTTGCAAATATAGAATTTAGATCCACAGGAATGAGCTCTGTAGCGTGGATATCTGTCAAGTTGCCTTTATCGGTTCCATTTTTGATGAACCAACGGGTCGAGAAGTCCCACCCACTCTCTGCTGCGCTCTTTATATCAATATAAAACTGAGTTTTTCGTTTGTCGTTGTCGAAAATTTGCGCGTTTGTGTAGTCCTCTTGGTATGATTCTGGACGCGGTCCTTCGCTTGCAGCATAGTATCTAAGTAACGTGTACGCTTTATCACCAATATCAAATGTGTAAATTTGGGTGTCAAGCCAGTAGTTAAGTTCGGCTTCTAAAGATTGGATATTATTTTTCAGAAACTCAGTATCGTTAGTCGCATGAATATATAGGGAGACCATTGATGTCAAAAGCGGGGGTTGACTTCTTTGCTGATAGTAGCATCTACTACCGTTAGGAATATGACCGAGTTTGTTTACTAATTCTATTAGATTCTCGAGGACTCCTTTAACAGTTTCCTTCATTCCGCTGACGAGGAGTCCTTCAATGATCCAGTAAGTGTCCCAGTAGTAGAGCTCCGTAAACCGTCCACCGGGAATAACAAATCCATGAGTGACGGGTAAAAAACTGTATTGATCTGGGTTTTCTATGACGCTTTGCTTAACTTTTCTTCCAAGGGTTGGCCAAATGTCGTTAATATCTTTTGCGAATTGACGCAGTTCTCCATCACGGATGGAGGACAAAAATTGTGGGTTCGAGTTAAAGTCTGGAGGGGTCCATGATTCCAGTTCGCTACTCTCGTCAAAGTACTTATTGACGAATTCCCTTATTTGCTTCTCAGTGGGTTTATCATTAGTCTGATCGAGAAGTTCTTGGAAGGCAGAAAGAGTGGTCTCTTCATCGTTAAGTAGATGACGGTCAACGAAGGTTTTAGAATCGGGAAAAATTCTACTCATTTGGACATGATGAAGAAGCTTACTGTTGCAGAAAACACGTTTAGTACAGGATGGTGGTAAGTCTTCGGCTGTAGCTAAGGTGGCAACCAGGAGCAATGTAGTTACCAACATCTGAAAAATTACAAAAATAATTTTATTGGTTGGTAATAACTTAATTTCAAAAAAGACAGAAACAAGTTATTAATAAAAGGTTTATCCGACGACAAAACTTTTTTGTTATTTATAAGTGTACGAACAGCTTTTTAAATGTCACACAGCATTAGGAGGAAGTATAAAAATAAATTGAGTTAGACAATTTTGTATCCTTATAAAACCAAATTTCAGTACCCATAATTTAACCAGAAAATAAGATTTTTTGTAAAATAATTCTAAGCATTAAATTCGTGTTTATATTTATGGTTTAAGCTATATTCGATATTTTACCATTAAGTGTTGTATAATGTAGGTAAATTGTTATGAATAAACAACAAAATACTTGAGAAACGGTGACTACATCTCATAAGTAACTGGAACTAATCAGCCTTTCATTGCTCCTATCAAAATTTTTGCTCATTTGTATAACAATTGAACACAATTCGTCATGGTGTAATTAACTCTGACGTCCACAGCATATCGTACAATGTAGAATTTATAATATATAATTCCCAGAGCAAATACGATTGAAGCGACATTCTTGATATTAACGTCATCAGTTCGAATTTTTAGTTGAAAATTCATAGTATAACAACAAAGAGCTGCATCATAACACTGTAAAAAGTTGTCTTTAAAACTTTATTGACGGAATAATGTTGCCATTATATAAATTGAATACCACAGAAAAAGGATAATTATGTTTCGAAGATAAATACTTATGATTATTTAAAATGCTAAAAATATCTGTATTTATGGAAATCTTTTATTTCATACATTGAAATCCTTACATATTATAAAATAAAGTCCGGGTCTATTTACAACAGAATAGCGGAAATCGTACACACTTATATAAAATATATTATAATATATATATTCTATGCTACTAAATAGTATTCCTGGGGAAGGTTTTAAACGTTCGTGATTTATTAATAGACAAGTAAGGCCTCTTATGCCTGACACACGCCATCAAGATTTTCAGGCGAATACACGGTTTCCTCACGAGTGTAAAATACGCACTAAGAAATAACAATTGGTTCATAAGTGAGTGTAAAACGTACTACCTGCAGCTGAGTTTCATCATCGGGCGTCGAGACAGAATACGAAATTCCTCCCGTATCACCTCGACGTCCGTCGTTCCACAACTAAGCGTTTTTAAGGCAGTTTCTGCCAAAGATACCAACTGAAATACTTCCGAACCAATTCGCTTGAGGGACCTTCAAGAAAAGAGTGTTATTCTTAAAAGGCCTGCAATGCACAACGCATTAAGGCATTAAGAGTGTGGATGAGCGGCGGACTTAACATCAAGTGAGCCTCCTGCCTCTTGCCCCTTATTCTATACAAAAAAACGCACGCTCTAGCAGTGGCTAGACTAACTTCAGGATGGTTTAGGTGTATAGTTTTATATAAATTCTCTGAAAAACAACTTATTGTGAAATTAAATTAACAAAGTTGTATATTAAAAAATTGCTTATTTATTTTCAAAGAACAATAGAAGAATTAGAAAGAAGTATATTTATTTATTTATTCCCGAAGGAGTAAGCAAAAGTCACATACTTGTTAAATAATATTACATATATATAAACCTGTATTACAACACCTTGACCTGTACAAAAACATTGCAAAAAGTTTAGATGGCTTCAAACAACTAATTAACAATTCAAACTTGAATACCTTGTCTTGAATTTTTTATTACTTTAACATTAAATTAGCGATACTATTAACGAATTACTTAAGATATTTTTAATTGACGATTCTAAAAAAAATATTAATTTGTACCCGTAGTTGTTCTATGACTTGAGTTAGTACTTATGTAGAACCATTACAAGGTAGCTAATCAAATAGAATAATTTTCCATAATTTGGTGGAGATCTTAATTGACTTGCTTACAATGAGGCAAACGGAAAGGAGACTCATCTGATGTTAAGTGATACCGCCACCCATAGATTCACATTGCCGGAGAACTCATAAGTGTAAGCCTTTTAAGAAGGTACGCTCCTTTCCTGAAGTACCTGAAGTCGAATTGGTTCGGAAATACTTTGATGTGCAGCTGATACATAGCGCTGGTGCGCGGCAAAAACTGCTTTCTTTAACTGTAAAATACTTTCATCCATCACAGGAGCGTAATATATAGTAATAAAGACCCATCATGATAATATCCCCATTCGCTGGACCTATCAAGTAAAGGCCCTTACAGGTCCCACCATCACCCAGGCGCAGAGGCTTGCCACAGACAGTGGAGAGTAAAGTTCTGCGGCACCATTAACATAACCTTCGGAAATGAAGAGCCCGACTGTAGATGATAACATAATCACTAAATAAGAAGTTCACATATTATTCGCTGTAATAGTTTAGTTCACTTAACGGACCTTTTTTACTGTCCGTTGAGTGAACTGACAAAAGTTCTACTATTTGTTAGTCTTTAATTAGTTTTTAGTCATTTTCTAAATATTTATTGCTAGCTTAATCTTCCGTATTAATTTCTTGTCTGTTTTAATTTCGTGTGTGAGTTTCTTATTGGATAAGTAATTGTTGTTTTAGGACAAGATTTGGATCGTCGTTTCTTGTCCAAACAGCAGAGAAGTGGAACTCCTCCCCCCCTCAACCCCTACAATATCTCCTAGACAGTTTAATGAGGGTTCATTCAATATCGGGTAAATAGGCATCTCCTGGACAGACGTGCTCTCCAATAGGTCGCATCTCACTTAACATCAGGTGGGAATGTGGCCAAACGCCTGTCCAGTTTTATCAGAAGATAAAATAAAAAGACCTAACCCAAAATCTATATTTTCAGAAAATTTCCCAACTTGCATTAAAGAAAGTCATTTAAATGTCTTAGTAATCAATATAAACATGATTCAATGAGATTATTGCGCCAAAATATTGATCGTCTTTATATTAAAAATAAGTCTAATTGCTTTATTTAAATTAAAGTACCTATCTCTCTCATCGTCACAGCGTAATTATAATTTGTCAGAAAGAAATGCATAATTAAGGTTGCCTGGAAGAGATCGCTCGAAAGCGATAAGGCCGCCAGTTGCCCTCCTTTTGATTTAATTATGTTCAATGATTTTTTTCAATTGTAATGTAACGAAGTGTTAATAAATAAAATAATAAATAATAAGAATTGCAGTGTTGGCTGAGTGGCTTCAGCTCACTCTCACTTCAGACTCATCCCTGAGGTCATAGTTTCGAACCCCGGCTGTACACCAATCGACTTTTCCATGTGCGCTAACACTTGTTCATACGGTGAAGGTTAACATCATGAGGACAACCATAAATTAACAAAATTTGTCCACCTACCTTTCTATGAAATAAAAATGACCAAACCGATGTTATCTGAGGAGTTACCGATGTAGGGCTGTAACGCAACTGGATTATTATGAATAATAAGGAATAAAAGGCACTATCCAGTACAACCTCCATAACAAAGTGATACATTACAAAACAATAGGTGCTTGTGGCATGAGGATAAATTTCATTGCCTTGAGAGGAGTTATGGTTTTGTTACGAATAGATATTGAATCGTGCTCATAGTATTAATATCGCAGCTGAAATAATAAAGAAATACAAGCATTTCAACGAGCAGGTTAGACTTGAATCTGAGTAACATGATACAATTTAGAGCAATACGAAATAAAACAAATATTATAGACGCAGCTAAAATGATGTGCCATCTGAAATGGCGTTGGGTGGGGCACATAGCAAGAACGTGCGACAACTGATGGAGCGAGACAGTGCTGCACTGGTTTCCGCAACGGCGCTGGGGTCACCTGGCCCACGACAGACAGGAGTGAAAATGGAGGAGGCCTATGCCCAACGGTGGACAAACCAAAACCTGACAATGCAAGAATATGATGGCTTCCTAAATGGTACATCGTATTTTACCTACAGTTAAAAGTAATTTTTTTAGTATCCATATAAGATAAAGGTCAATGTTCATAATTAAGTTTTGGAAATAAAGGCTAGTGTTATCTTGATCTAGGCTTTAAGTCACCAGGTCCCGAACCTACGTCCATTTTATACCCGATACTAGGCACTTATTACACGTCATAAAACAGGGTAATAATGATGTAAATGCGGCCTTACTGCTATAACGTTCCAGACTACATGGCCAAATAATCTAAATCACTGTTTCCCAACGTCGGGCCTACACCCCACAGGGGGTCAATTTAATTGTTAAGGAGGGCTAATCGTAATTTTCGGTAACAATTTCCTAGTAAATTACTAGGTTCCTTCCTTAAAGTTACTTAAGTGGACAATTCCATTTTATTATATTAAAAATTATGTTTGTAACATAAGAATTTGAAAGGCTAAGGTGGTGGGGACAAGAAAGGATGGGAAACAGGGATCGATCGTAAAGTAATGTAGGCCAGTCTTAAGGAACCTAAAACCATCCACGTTTCACATACCAAATTCGTGAGTCGACTATGAATGTATAGTTGTATTTACCTCAAAAGTATTGTTTATTAATTTCTTATGAGGATAAAGGCCATTTTTGTATTACGTAAAGATTTAGTTAAATGTAGGAAACTTATTTATCTAATCGCAGTTACATAAAGCAAAATAAACCTTATAAATAATAATAAAGAGATAAAATTATTCACAGTTGATGAACTGGATTTTGACGGTAGTTGATTACGCTAGGCCTAGGATAATAATAATAATAATAATTTATGTGCAAAAATCTAATGGTTGTACAATATAAAGTTCGCATATTCTGCCACACATACGCGTACAAATTTGTCTAGTAGTTACATCATCATAGTCAATTCTTATATTATTTTATCACTACATCATCATTATGAAAACATATTATTACGTTATCAAAATAATATTTATTATAATACTTCACGCAAATAATATAATTATTATTTATTTATTTTAGCAGACAATTCTTAGTATTGTGTTAGTTACGATATTGTCCTAAATATTATATAAGTTTGCTTTGAAGAATATTCAATTTAAAATTTAAAAAATATTAAAATATACCCATCCATTCCATTAACATCAGTCGAGCCTCCTGCCCGTTTAAATTTATTAAATTTATTTTTTAAGAAATCGAGTCTTGAACAAATTATTTTTTATTATTTTGGCTTTTATATGGCTATGGTGTTTGTTATATACCCAGATATTTATAAAATAATAACTTATTTGCGTAATACTTTGCAGGGAAATAACAAAAGATATCAAACTCAAGACTTATCTTTAAGGAAATCTATTTTTATTATTCATACTCAACAAATCAAAATTATTTACGAACTATTATATCATATAATAATTACCAGGACAATAAATAATTGTTTTTATGTAGCTGTGTTAAGTGTAGTGTACATACACATAATACATAAAGCAGCATATTGGCCAAGTGGCTTCAGAGGACGAGGTCGTAGGTTCGATCCCCGGCTATGGACCATTGCTTTCTGTGTGCGCATTGACAATTCGCTCGAACGGTTAATGAAAACGTCGTGAGGAAACCAGTTTGCCTTAGACCCAAAACTTGACATGTGTCAGGCACAGGAGGCTGATCGTAGCGACACTGATTCAATTATTTATTTTAAATTTAAGCAATGCTCCTGGATATATTTGGAACTAAACGGATAAAACAAAATTTCTAGACAATAATAGTGTACACATGACTGTGTCACTAGCCATCATTCATAAAAAATCTAAAGAACTCCATTTCCTTTGTATCTTTCTCTTTCTCGTATATGAGACAGATATATACTTCTGTTTGTATTAAGAACGATGTATAAAGATTGATTTATTTTATGGGGGTAGCTTTTAAAAGTGTTTTTAGTTCACTTATAGCTATTATAAGTAGTTTCTATAGTCCCCTAAAAGGGCAGGAGGCTCATCTGATGTTAGGTGATACCGTCGCCCATGGGTACTGCAAATGCATCACTGAATACGGTCAAGTGGAAGGAGCTTGGTGGTACTGTATAAGTATCGAAATATAGTTAAAATATACATATAGGTGTATTTATGTATATTAAACAAATTTCCTCATTTTGCGGTATTTAACAAAATTTTGATATTATTGCCAAATTGTCATCTTTACCAAGCAGCTAGACCGAACAAGTGAAATACTCATCGTCCTTTAAACTTTAATAAAAGAGACACTGGACAGACACCGGTGGGAACATTGTCTGCTACAAATGTTTCTTTGCTGACGACACGCAGACATGAGCTACTGAAGAAAGAGAGCCAACTGCGCTTAAAATAACGAGTTACACATATAAAAATAGTTTCAATGTCCAGGCGTAACAAACCATCGTAATAACAAAGGGTTTTCTAACTATACCGAAATCTTGAGCGTGATTATTGAAGAGCAACATTACAAAATACGTGTAAACTTTCACAAAAGCCACCTTGGACAGTCCTTCAATAAAAATAATTATTCAAAGCGTCGCATGAATTTGAGGAAAATTCACTGGCCTTCTGAGTCACCAAGTTTCGAGGTTCACAATTAGTAATCATAGAATAATACAGCAAAACCCCATAGTTTCTTCAGCACACGAATACAAAATAAACAAAAGTTTTTACATTAAGAAGAATTTTAAGAAGCGATTTTGAATTTTTTTCGTTATAATTATCATGTTTGATTCACATATATATCATAAAATAAAATATTATAAAAACTATTTAAAAAAATGTAAGTATGGAGTTTCTTGCCCTTACTTCCCTCTGTCTACCTTTTGGAAGGGGAAACTAGAATCATTAATAATTTTAACTTGTAACATGTATGTTTTGAATATCAAAAGCGCCTTTTCTAATAGGCCTAATCGAAACAAAATGATTTGACTTATACAAAAAAAAACATTAAATTTGACGCCAAGATACAGCACAGATTATTATTATATGATTTAATTATTTATTGCCACAGATTGCCTCATTTATTTTAGATTCGTGATCTTTTTTTTTCTATTATTCAAGGTGATCAGCCTGCTACGCCTAGCCACGCCGCCAAATTTCCGTATCTAAAAAAGCGTCCCGTTTTCCTCACGATGTTTTGCTTCACAGTTCGAACGAGTGTTAATTTCGCACCTAGAAAGTGAATTGGTGTACAGCCGATGAACCCACGATCACAGGGATGAAAGTCGTACGCTGAAACCACTAGAACAACACTGCTCTCTTTTTTAATTTCTAAATACTTCATACATTTTCTATTTTAAAGCGAAATGCGATTCTAGTACAGTGCGCGATATAACTTTTATACATTTTTAGTGAAAACAATTGTAGCATGAAATATCTGTGTGAACATAAAAATTGATTACGTATTACACGGTTAATTTATCACGCATTTTTAACAAAATATTTTACGCAGCAACATTATTATAAAAAGAGGATTTATTGATAGGTTCATACACTTTTTTTACTCTGTGTTACCATGTGCAAGGGCACAGAATAAAAAAAAGTAATACTAATATATACACAACTATCTGCTTTTAATGGACTAGTAAAATGACATTTTATCCAGACTGTAATATCCACTAACAGAAGCTGTTGTCATAGTATCGCTGAAACTTGTGATAAGGCGGGACCCTGTCCAAGTCGTTTGATTTTCAAGATATGGGTTAATTTAATATTGTATGCAATTTTAATATATACTGTTTTTGAAGTGAACATTTCTTAGCATCGTTGTGATTTAAAAGTCGATGAAACGAAAAAGCGACGATAAAAAGAGGCCCATAAATTCATAAGATTTAACGTCAAATCATTTTCTGAATTAAAAACCAAAGATGTGCAAAAAATTAGAGACTAATTAAATTCATAAAATTGGATAAAATTTATCAATTATAAAAACTTTTTGGAGTGAAAACTTCTTACTACACTAATTTAATGTTTAAGTTGTTTTTTCGTTCCATTGACTTTTAAACTTTAATTATTTTGGTTGTTATCAAAATTAAAATTGAATTTAAAGAAAAGTCTAATACTACAATTAGAAAGTGAAAGTCTAATTTATATATTATCTGTCTATATATATAATTCTCGTGTCACAATGTCGTTCCCATACTCTCGATTATTTTATTAATGATTTCATTTTAGACCGATTTTTTTGTTATTTTTTGTCACCCCTCTACGATCAACCCCTGTTTTTTTTATTATAGTAGATAGGTTATTTTTATTGAACTAAAAAAATGTTTCCTGGAAATAATATACATGGCAAACGTTTGCCCGGTCAGCTAATTAAATATAAAAACTTTTATAATCATTGTAGTTTTCATCAAAATTAATAATTGTTATAAAACCTAAAAAATAAAATTACATTCGTCTCGTTATCTAGAAACCAATATTTTTAGGGTTTCGCTTCTACCACGTGTGAAATGCACACGTTTTTTATCAATTTTTTTGTTTGTTTTAAGAGCAGGCATTGATTGTTTATAGCTACAAGAACACCGAACGATTGTTTTGTATCTATAGCTTTCATAGTTCGAATCGGGATGACTGAAGTCAAATTTTTAACGCAAATGGCAGCCGCAGCCTTTTGGGCCGTTGACGATTTTCTTCTCCAAGTCTCAGGGTGACTTAGATATTTAGAGTTGAGACTTAATTATAACTATAATATCGCACTTCTATTTCAATCTATACAAATATTATAAAGTGGTTGAGTCTGTTAGGTTGTAGGGGGTAATAATTGGATCTCCTGCACCGACTTCGGAAAATCTTTTACCAATAGCTATGTTATTTGTGAATTTCATATTCAAACTCAAACTCAAAATATATTTATTCATATAGGTAATATCTCAAAATATATATATTCATATAGGTAAACAAGTACACTTATGAACGTCAAAAAGAAGTTAAATTAATTGTAAATTTACATTTACTACCAGTTCGCAAGTCAAGGGCGTAGAGCGGGCAAGATGAACTGACAATAAACTCTCCGCCACTCTTTTTAATCGCTATGTTTTGAGTCATACAACTTGTTTGAAATGATCTTAACTTATTAACTTTCATAGTATTCGGATTTGCTAAGTCAAAAGAAATGGTCTAAACAAAACATGTCTAACAACTTTTCTGCCTTAATGATGAGAAATATATTATTGAGCTTAACAAAGCTTGATAATCCCTACAAAATTACGATACCAATGAGCACCTTTACATATAACTTTACAATATATATAGCTAAAACCACGGTTGCCAGGTCAAGATTATAAAAAAAGTATTTTTGAACTTGAAATAATTTTCTCCCTACAGTCATCAAGAGAGTACCGATTCTTAAGAGACCGGCAACGCACTTGCGAGCCTTCTAGCAAAGTGAGTGTTCGTGAGCGGCGGTATCACTTAACATCAGGTGAGCCTCCTGCCCGATTTGATTCTGTTACATAAAAAAAGAATGAATTAATTTATTTTGTCGTTACAGTTTCTATAAATATTTCATGAATTCTTTACTACATTTTCATCTGGTATCACAAATTACTAAAGTTTTCTCTATACAAAAAACAATAGAAGGTTTAAAAGTTTGACAAGAACAATGTTTTTGTATGTGATTAATTAAACTTGCTTGACCGCAACTCGGCTTGATATTATATGACTCCCGTATATACCGTATGTAAAATCTTATACGATTCTGACGGTTACACTTAGGGCTTTCGTTTCGGAGTAAGCCTTAGGGCTAGCACGAACTATGACCCAACAATGATTGAAGACACTCACTATAATTTTCACGAGAAATTCCGATCAAGAATGTTAATTGTCTTGGATGAAAAACCCCTTAATCTTAAAAGTTTTTACCTACTCACCATGATATCAGTGATATCATTTGATATGATAACGATCTTAAAATAAACATGTTTATTTCCGTCGTGAGACTTGGAGAATTATTTCCCCATCAAGACAACATTGGCTATTTAAAATCTCATCGTTGTTTATTATTACTATGTCTGGTATATAACTATTACCGCGACGCGAAACAGAGTTAGGGCCGATATCATTGGGTCTTTTTTATAAGAATATTGACGGCATCAAGATGGTTCTCAACAAAATTTTATAAAGATCAGATTTCGATAACTGCAGCAGGAATCTTATATGCATTATGATGATGATGGAGCTCGTCTATATTCCTAGGTAGATAATTATCATTCTAATATAAAGAACTTGGTAGAGTGGCAAATTAACATTCGCTGCAAAAAGATTTGGTTCCTGAAGATAAACTTACCAATTACCAACAATTACATTGTCAATTACCCCTTCAAGAAAACTGTCTTGTTCCATATTCTTGCAAATAAATCATTCTTAAAACCCACATTAACACTATGCTAATGAAAGCAATGGAAAGAAGCGAACTAAAAGAAGAACAATACATAAAGTAACAAGCGAAAAATTATTGATGCCTTATATTATGCCTTAAAACACAACTGACAATGACGGGGCATATAGCAAGATGTAGAGATAAAAGGTGGACTTTAAATGGGGACCTTGTAAAGGGAAAAAGGAGAAGAAGTACCCTAAAAAATGTGGATAGAAGATCTAGAAGCATCAGCAGGAAGCGAATTTTGAAATGACTGGAAAAAAGAAACTAGGAGGAACTTGAACAAAAAACGTATAAAAGAAATGTATACTGTAAAGATTGGAAATAAACGGGCTCCGTTATTGTTATTATAGTAATCAAGAATTACTCCGTTTTGATATAATGCGTGGGTTCATATTACGTCACCCCTCCATTTATCACTATAGTCATAATATTTTTAGGGTGGAAACATCTAAAACAAGGTTTTTTTTATTAATTTAACATAAATATTCTATACATTGCGAGTTATAATTATATTAACATAGCGCGGTTGAATACACAGATATATCAGGGAATGCTCGGATTTTCAGGAGATGTTCTGATCGAGACAATTGATTTTTATCGTTGCTTTCAATAATCATTGAGATTTCTCCTACTACTTTTAAAGAGTTATAATTATTATTTAATTGTTTTATAGTTTGGAATCTTCATTACTTAACGAATATTGTTACGACCAATCAGAGCAGAGCAAATGGAGTGGGGTCGAGGCGCCCATCTTAACTTTTGATAGTAGTTCAGGGAACAGGAGACAGAACAGATGGAGGAGTCAGTAGATTGTGGTCATGAGAGTTTGTGCCAACATGATTGATACAAATGTATTGATGTTTAATATAGATTAGTATTGTAAACACTTGTTCTATAAATTTAATTAAATAATTTATATAACATATATTAAGGGGGATGTATTGTGCCTATGATTGATACAAATGTATTGATGTTTAATATAGATTAGTATTGTACTAACTTTCGTATTAAATAGTCGTGTCTTGAAGAGCCTTTCATTACAATACTCAGTACCTTATATAGACACGAATACCAAATAGGTACAAGTTTGAACCGAGTTGGGTATAGTAGATTGTGATTAAAAGTGAGATGAACCGACTGCTCGTTATAATTTAAGCTAAATTGTTCTTTGTAATGTTAAAAGGAATCAATCAAATGAAATACTGTACTATAACTATTCGTGTAGTTTGTGCTCGCATTTTACTCACATGACTCCTTCTAAACCCTTTAATGACGATGTCCATATCGATGGAGTGTCGATATCTCTCCGACATATATATATCGAGTTACACGTCAAAAAGTACTTCAGATAAGAATAACAAAAATTTTTTTTTTGAATAACTGTTAAAAACAATTTATAATTTACATAACGACGTTTCGATTGATTAGAAACTTGTTTTTTTATCAAATTCTAAATAACACGCTTAAAGTTTTCAGTAACATTTTTTGTATCGATTATGTATGTGTAAGAAAAATGTATAAATTAGTTTACTAAATACAAATTTCATATTTATTTAGGTAATGCAATGTACACTTATGAACGTCAATATAGAAATACATATGAAATGCCGATCGGTTCTAATTTTATATTTACTGATAGTTCTCAAATGAAGGGCGTAGAACGGAAGAGAAGAACTGGCAGTAAACTCTTCGCCATTCTTTTTAATCGCCACGTTTTTGCTTGCAACCATTACACCATGTTCCACATCACATCTTAAGTAATTAATAATAATAAAATAAATTAAAAACAAAGATTTGTCCTGCATGAGCAGGAGGCATAGTGAAATAGCTCCTATTTATGGCAATGCAGCGCACACCGCAAAACGGACTGTTGAATATTTGACAATGGCAGGTGTTGAGATAATGACTCATCCGCCATACAGTCCCGACCTGGCGTACTGCGACTTTCATTTATTTCCAAGAACTAAAGATAAAATTCGAGGTATTCACTTAACGAGCCCTGAAAATGCGGTGAAAGCATAAGAAAATGCCATAGAAGATACCCCTTACGAAGAATGGCCCCACTGCTTTTCTCAGTTCCATGGAATGCGACGAGAACGGAGATTACTTCGAAAAACAATTAAACTATTGGCAACTGTCTACAATAAGCCGTTTTTCATTTTTTAAACATATTCAGTGTTACCTAGGTATATGCAACAATTACACAAATTTCATAGCTAAGTGTTATTACTCATTACTCCTTAACAATATATTTAAACAGGTGTAATTAATCGATATTATTGTTGCTCTGGCGTCTTAAGTTCTAACTCGAATTTGTCTCGTTCTAATCCCAACTTTTAAAAAAATGACTTAAGTCAAAGAATCTACATCTCACAAAAAGTGCTGATGATCTTGAAACACCGAAACTTAAAATAGTACCGATTTTTCCCGTCAATTACAGTACTTATACTTTTAATATATATATATATATAAAGTTAACAGTGGTTGATTAGTGGTTTCAACGAGCGACTCTCATCGCAAGAATGGACTTTTCTACGCATTCACTCGTACGGTGAAGAAGAACATCGTCAGGAAACTGGCATAAAAAATAATAATTAGTCGAATGAGTTTCCTCTGAGTATATTTGAAAAAGTACTGCAAAAATGTATGATTTTACGTAAAGTCTATGCTCTAATAACTTTGGCACTGCGTTGTAAAATTCTCTAAATAATATAAGGTCAAACTTCGACCTCAACCTTAAAGAATTTAGCAAACAAACATTTATTTATTTAATCACTTCAACAACGCAATTATATTTTCAATTTTCTATTAAAAAATTTATTCGTCACGATATAACTTGATAACCAATTTTATATTAAACTGTTTTCATTTATTCGACGTGATATATTTTCAATCAATAATATTATTTTTCATACAGAGTATTTCCTCCAACTTTGGTTTTATTTTGGAGTAGGGAATCATGGGCCGTGGGTTTCAAGTCGACAGGTGCTTTAACGTGTATGAGGATCATGATGCCATGGCTATGGGAATTGGCACCAAATCTAAATGATTCCATTACTAACGTTGCCTAGAATAGATAGCTTGATACCGATATGGCCAACCGTCAACTACATGCCCTAGTATTTAAATTTCCTACTCATTTTGTATTATTATGTATACAAGTGTTAAGCGGAGACGATGCCGCCCAAAGCAGACCTGGCAACGAAATATTACAGAGGCGAATGAAGCTGTCTTGACCTGAAGAAATTAAAAGAGTTGGGCTGCGGAACACAATTTTAAAAAAACATAGTAAAAATAACAATGCGCTGGCCTGCTATATTGGTCTAGTGGCTTCAACGTCCGACTCTCATCCCTACCCGATCCTGGTCGCTTCGGATCGCTGTGCACCAATGGACTTTCTGTATCGAAAGTCGACGATGTCAGAAGGATGTTGATCACCTACTTGACCATTAGAAATGATATCGGTACAGATACACAAATCAGAAGCTCACGACTAAAAGGTTGTTGTAGTATGATATATAAACATAAAAAAGTACCTACATATCAAATTACTTACACGGTTATTTATCACTATAAAAATCTTAGCATTAATTAATATGTTGAAGATTTTTTATGAATTTGAATCTATTTTCGCATTTGAATAACAAGTAATAGGTCGATTATATGTAGTCGAACTCCTTTTTTTTAGGAAAAATAAACCAAGGCAATGCTATTATTACTAGTATACTACAATTGTATTGTATATATCAAATGAAAGCTATTTTTTCATATTCGACAATATAAAGATTGTTATGTATTTAGTGTAAATAGTTCTAAAATATTTATCATATTTAATTGTTTTAAACTGTCGCGTTAACTGTTATGATTATTAGGTAGAATTACAATCTAAACTACAACTATCTTTATGGTTGTTGCTATCTATTTCATGAAAATTAGGTACACAAGTATAACTTACATTTTGAACAAATAAAGACAGCATCGTGTTTTTATAGTACCTAAAATGTTTTACAAAAATTCTGAAAAAATATTGCAAATCACCCGAAGAAGTCAAAAATGAGAAAACATAAAAACAGTCGTAACAGTTCTTAAAGACTTTGTTGCCCGGGGCAATGTGTAAAAACGCTAACAAATCTAAAGGCTAATTTCAACGACCAGAACTCTTCCAGGCAACATTACGTTTATGTAGTGTGTGCGACAAATGCTATACAAAACTCCGGTCAGTACATAAAAATCGTTTTTTTTCTCGCTTTCCTCGATTTTCCTTATGATAACATAACATAACCATTATATATTTTTTTATAATTACGCGGAATATATTTTCCGACCTTCCGGGTCTGGGGCTGCTCATCTGATGTTGAGTAATACGCCGCCCATGGACAATGGTTGTGGGGTTTCAAAATTGGTACGCTCTTTTCTTGAATAATAAAGTTAAGATAATAATATATTAGATTTTTAATAAAATTTCCAGCCGTGTTTTCAAATATTAAGAGGTCGTAAATTTTTCGTCAACACAGCCACTGCGGAACGTGCTTTATTTCATTATTAATTAAAGCTCCAAACTTTCTTTTCTATGTTATATAACAATTATAAAATAAAGTAAATATATCAGTGGCGCTACAGCATTTTCAGGTCTGGCCCCAGATTTATATATCTGTTTCATGATAATTTAATAATTTAGTCAAGTAGGTGATCAGCCTGTGCCTGATAAACGACGTCGACTTTTTAGGTCGAAGGCAAGCCGGTTTCATCACGATATTTTCCTTCACCGTTCGAGCGAATGTTAAATGCGCACATAGAAAGAAAATTCATTGGTGCACAGCCGGGCATCGAACCTACGACCTCAGGGATGAGAGTCGCACGTCAAAGTCACTAGACCAACACTGCTCAATGACATATATATATGACAATTATGTTAAACATAAATCTTAATTGTTGAATATTTCAAATAATAAACATGCACTTCCAATTTAAGATTTGCGAGTAATTTCTTTTTTTTTCAATAATATAAAAAAACAATAAGCTCAGTTAATACAACAAGTCAAAGGTTGTCTTAGAAACTAGATATATCAAATTTGAGATTGCAAAAGTTTCGCGAACCGGTTACGCTTATATTGGGCAAAAGAAACTGTTCTCAATATATCAGGTTTTAATTTTATAAAACGTAAGCCTTTTCATAATTAAATTAAGTTTTAAGACGACTAACATAGCGGACTATAAAAAATATATTTTGATGTATATAAAAAAAACTAAATGAAAATCGCGCAATGACGGTACTTAAAATTTTTTTGAAACTGTCAAATATGTTTAACTTATTTTTCATTAAAAATATAGACTATTATTATATTTATTAATATAACGATTTACGCGGCCTTTTAATGTTATCTTCACGCCTAGACTAGCGTAAAACAAAATATTACAAAAATACACTACCTTGTAATACGACGAGATTAGCACAAACACTTGTCGTACATTATTTTACGAACGCGACAGTGAGCGGTCGGAAGGAAACTGAATTAGCCGATACAATTTATCTAAGAACAAACGCAGGTTCGGGCCTTATCATGGAGGTGCGCGCGCGCATACCTATTGGAAATTGTGGGTCACATTTTTTTAGATCAGTGGAATAGATTGCCAATTATAGACCGTTATATGTACATTTAGTTAGTACTTAACAAATAATGGATCTTTAAGGATATTTCTAGTTCTAAGATTTGATAAATAGAGAAAGTTAGTTAGGCGTGTTGATATTGATTTCAAATCAATTTAAATACTTTTATTACTATATAAAAGATTTTAATACGCATATTAAGAATGGGTCGTGCTTTATCACTTACGATTAAAGTTTGGAATCGTTAAGGCCGATTTGAATTAAGAAGCTGTCCAAACAATGTATATAAAATTACCGAAAACATAGAAACCATTACAATGAATTGATACGGAAATACATAAGTCCTGGAATGTAGGCCGAGGACCTGTCGGCGAATCGTTGGACGGGTAGTCGGAAGGGTGGAGGGAAATGTATCCAGTGGTAGATGTCAAGAAAATGAAACGAACGAACAAACCCT
Organism: Pieris brassicae; assembly: GCF_905147105.1. Lineage (NCBI taxonomy): Eukaryota > Metazoa > Arthropoda > Insecta > Lepidoptera > Pieridae > Pieris > Pieris brassicae. The sequence goes on along the minus strand of NC_059671.1, from coordinate 9,737,896 downwards.
TAGGAGAATTTGCACCGGCGATTGCTTATTACTTTCACTAAAGTATTTCCGAAACAATTCGACTTAGAGTCCTTCGAGCGTACCATTTCTTAAAAGGCCGTCAACGCACTAGCGAGCCTCCTGCCTCCTATTACATAAACAATAAAAAAATTCAAACGCCTTTTAAAATTGTTCTTTTGTTTTTTGTGTATGTACATTTATGTATCTGTTTCATTATCATTTGTTAATCTAATAGGCAAGTAGGTGATATGCCTGACGTACGCCGTCGTCTTTTTGAGTATAAGATAAACTGGTTTCCTCACGATGGATTCCTTCACCGTACGAGCAAATGTTAAATGCGAACATAGAAAAAAAGCCAATTCATGCATAGCTGGGAATCGAAGCTACGACCTCGAGGATAAGAGTCGCACGCTGAAAACACTAGGACACTGCTCAATTTATTTCAGTTTATAAATAAAAATGTATGCGTGTACTAGTGTACACACGTAAGTGAAACTTTTTTATTACCTTATTCTTCGAAAAATGATCTTACTATTTGCAACTTTACAGAAATTGGTTAAATAAAGTTAAATCAGATAAAGTTTAACAAAAGGCTTTTATTATCATAGACATGAATACAAATTATTTCACTTTACCTTATTACTACTAAATTAATTTTTTTTATTAAATGTAAGAGAATAACTAATATATATATATATATTAGTTATTAATAGTTAATCTTCTTCTTCGAATCAACCGTGGTTGACGCGTAACGGAAAAATTTGAGGGTAATTTTCCTTCCAACGCCGATAAAGAAGTTTCACTTCAAAAACAATGTTGGATTTTTTTATCGTGTTTATATGTAAGTCAATGGCAGGCAATAATTGAAAGCAATTAGGTAAATCTCAAGGATACTGAGAAAGATAAGAGTACTTAGTAAATGTAGAATAATTATTTTCCTTTGTTTGACTTCTAAAAGAGGTTCTTTACAAATGTTTCAGCCATTGTTTAATTCAAAATTTGTTTTTACAAAGAAATAGACCCAACAGTCAACTAAATTAGGTACGTAAATATTTTATTTCATTATTAAAAACAACCACATCATATATAATTCATCGACTAGTGTCTTTTTTTAAGAATTTGCACGATAAAATTGAAATATAAACTTTATTAAATTGAGATATAAACTTTATTTAATTGAAATATAAACTTTATTAAATTGAGATATAAACTTTATTTAATTGAAATATAAACTTTATTTAATTGAAATATAAACTTTATTAAATTGAGATATATACTTTATTTACTGAAATATAGACATAACATTTATTTCAAATTGAACTCTTTTGGGTGAAGGCGCACGTTGGCACTCCGGGAAACGAGAGGGCAGACGCTCTCGCCGGGGAAACCGTCGGGGAGACGGGGACGCGAATAGGGTCGATGCGTACCTGCTTTCCTACTTGCGACGACTGACAAGACTCAAGACTATAGACACCTGGAACGAGTGCTATAATGACAAAGCGTTTCGCACCTCACATGGCGCAGATCCTGACTGGCCACGGGGCTTTTGGACACTATTTACACAGACAAGACTTTTTAAGAAAGGGGAGACTTCGACACAAAGAAAAAAATAAAAACCATTTATTATAAACAAAACACACACACAGAAACACATATAATAACAACAATCAAAGATAAAAAAAATAAGAATGAATGAGAGATAACACTTTTTTTTAAGAACAAGATATGTTTTAAGTATGTGATGCGTGGGTGCTGTGGTTGTAATTGGCCCTTGCTCAGCATTATGCTGAGGAGCAGAGTTGTTCCACAGCGCTGGTCATTCTGCCAGAGACCACAGGTGCTAGTTTGCGCCTCAGTCGCAAAAAAGAATAAGAATGTAATAATACTAATACTTTCTTCTAAAGAAACAAAAAATAATTATAATAGTAGTAGTAAAAGTTAGCTGTGTAAGTAATGAAGTCTTGTGTAAATTAAATTTAAAATAACAATAATTGTTAAGAAATAGATAAATAAATACTTTTGGGCGGATTAAAAACTATATTTCGTGAGATTTTTGTTTGAGTAAGTAATAGATGTTTTTTATATAACTGCGACGAAAATTTGATTTTAGTTTTTTCAACGGAGGAGGGATATTATTCCAACATTTTGTCGCGCTATACTTAAAACTCCCACGAAACGTAGCCGTCCGATGCTGGGGAATGGCGAGCTCCTGAGTACAACTCCTCACTTTCTTTTTGCCATTACTACGCCAGAGGAGCTTTTTGTAAAGATATTCGGGTTGTTTAGTACATGCTACATAAAATAACAAACATGCCAAATACAATTTTTGTCTACCTTTCATTGTTAAAAAGTTTAGGTTGTTCAAATAGGGGGTGACATGTGACCGAGGTGGTATGCTAATACAAAATCGGGCGCATGCATTTTGTACGCTCTTGATAAACTGTTGTGATCTAGCAGTTACACAAGGCCCGTAAACCGGAAGAGCGTAGGTAACCTTTCAAAGCAGCAAGAATTGTAGGACTTAGTCTTGCGAGATCAGACACTTGCTTTCTGATGCCAACCATAAGATATTTCGACTTTGTTAGATTTAAGAGGAGAGCGTTACTATGGGACCAAACCGAAATACGTTCCAAGTCTTCCTTTATTTTTCGGATGCAGACATTAACACAGGCCCTATCAACAGGAAGATATATTTGCAGGTCATCGGCGTATAAATGATAGACAAAATTTTTTACACATGAAGTTATGCTAAATATAAGATAAATAACAGGGGTCCCAAAATAGATCCTTGGCTGTTATAATATTTAGAGTATAAGGTAGCGTTAAAATAAACATATCCCTATTAATTCCGTCAACCCCCTGTGCATTGCTTGTACATGCCTTCATGTCCAAAATAAGCTTTCCGACGTAATGCTCACTGACAGGTTCCAAGATATCCAAGAAATGCTTATTCATCTCATCAGCATCACATAGGTACTGGGGTAGATTATCTGTACGTGCAAAGTCAAGCAATATATATATTTTTTTTAAATTTAAAGCAACTTAGTATTTTTATGATGATATGAAAGCTATTTTTCATAAAATGCAATTAACCATTCTTTTCAACCAATCATTTCGCAACTCCACTATATTACTCTATTACATTACTGGTAAGCCACGGGTGTGATACCTTTTTTATCACTTTTGTTTTTATTGGAGCAAACCTGTCGAAGAGTTCGATTATATAACGATTGAAAATATCAACCATTTGATTCACATCAGTAATCCTTTCAATTAAATGCCAAGGTATCGATGCAGTAACCTTATTAAGATTAGATATATCGATATCTTTTAATGGCCTGAACGTTATGCGCTTGGGCGGTGCTTTAGGTCTGTTCAACTTAAAGTCAGTAAGAATAAAAGCGTATGCACCAAGATCTGGGATATATTCGACATTTACTGGAGCGTTTGTGCAAACAATATCAATGAGTGACTGACTGCGAGAAGTGAAGTGCGTAGGATCCTTGACATGATTAGCTAAGTCCATTGTTTTCAAAAATACATTAAGACGAGCTGTATTACTGTCTAGATGGTTAAGAAGAATCACCAGTAAGCACCAAGTAATCACAGCTACCGAACAACGAGATATTCTCCGTCAATATGTTTAAGAGGACGTCAAAATTCAGCCAAGGCGGACGATACGCCGTACCTAACACGTAGTGATTTGATGCTAATCTTAAGCCATAACTGCTCAACAAATTGATTGCAATGGGGAGGACAGCAGACACGCGCACTAATACCACACCTAACATAAAAACCAACGCCACCACCTCTGCTACGAACCTACGCCTCCACCTCTGCTCAGGGGACCGGGGTCTATGGCGAAAGGTGTATCCTGGTATAGTTGGTGCACGCGCCTCCTGCCCAGCCCTAAGCCAAGTCTCGTTGATTGCAAAGATATCCGGCAATGGCAATCGAATATGACACGCAGTTCATCATGCCAGATACCCAACGACCCCGCATTAAAAATTTAGTAATTTTTTATGCTTGTTCATGTTACTGGATATAAAAAAATCAAAATATGCAATTAATAACTAAATCCCCCGTATTAATAACTATGCATACCCAACTTCGAAATATAATTATAAGAAAGTAGTAAGATAGAAAATTTATACATGGAGATGTTTTCAGAAGCTGAATAAGTTGATTCATAAAAGATTCTGGTATACACAATAGTATAACTACACCTCCCAAATAAAGTTCACAAAGTGTGAAGCAGACCGTGGAAGACGTCCATCATGGTGATGCCGATGAAATTTATACGGCTCGTACGGTGTTGAAACGAGGTAATAATAATATAAGTCTTTATTCAGACAACATACAATTCTACTTAAATATAATTGAATATTTACATTCCCTTGACAACCTTGTCTGTTTTCCTTTTGTTGGCAAAAGGCCTCCTCCAATTGCCATGATAAATTTCTGACCTGGGCAGTTCGAGCCCATGTGCAACCGGCCATGGCTCTTATTTCATCAACCCTCCTTAGGAATGGTCTGTCCCTTTTCCTCTTCATGTGACCTACATGTACCAATGCATTATTGACTTGCTCGATATTGACTGTCCTCTGATGCTATGCCCAACATTTAGTTTTTAATTGTAATAGGTACATCTTCTGACACGAGGTAGGAGGGATTTACCTAAACAACTCTTCAGAACATTCTCCATAGTACACTTTGTAGGATATACGCATAGAGAAGCAATGTCTCTGCGTAGAGAGAGAGAATCGACCACATCATGGAGATTGACAATTCGACAAGCCCTTCACTAAACTTGGTCAAACGGAAGCAGCTGGTATTTAGAAGCAGCAGCCCAGAGATGTGAGCAGTATTCCATATTAGCTCGTACTTGAGTCTTGTAAATTCAAATTTAAAATCATATCATCATTCATATAGGTAACACAATGTAAACTTCAAACGTCAAAAACATAATGTATATAAAATGCTTCTAATTTTACATTTACGGCCAGTTCTCAAATCAAGGGCGTAGAACGGAAGAGAACTGGCAATGAACTCTTCACCACTCTCTTCAAACGCCAAATTTTTGTTTTACACAACGTTTGTGAGAAGCTGCAACCATTACACCATGTTGCACGTGACATCTTACGTAATTAATAATAATAAAATAAATTAAAAACAAAGATTTGTCCTCTATCAGCAGGAGGCATGGTGGTGTGTGATGGTGGTTTTAGGGAAAGACACAACCCGACGCATGGACGCCGCCACAAGCAATGGCATTTAAGCGAGCATGACGATCTTTGAAATGTGAACTTGGCTACATATTGTTACGAGCTAGGGGATCGGATAGAAAATGCCGTAGATTTCTTCAAAGGTTTATTTCTTGATTAATCAATGAGGAATTTATGGGCACAAATTAACCGCAGAGATGCACTAATTACACACACAAAACAATCACTAATTACTTCACTTATGCACACTTCACACTGTACTTTATCACTTGTATTCACTTTATCGCTTCGGTGTTCCTCTCGTGTTATCGCATTCAAAACTAAAGGCGAGTCGCGTTTCGGCTCGCTTATATATCCCTGGGAATAATTCTAAACAATATTCGAGAACTTTATAGGCGGGCTTGCTACTGAGTAGCGATTGCACAATTCTAGAACGTCCGCACTCTTTGTCTCTTTCGCACGTTGCTCCGTCCTTGTCGTACGGCGTTCTAGAGTGCTCAGTCTAGTTTCGAGAAAGTTCTGATCTTCTCTCTCTCTCTCTCTCGTATCATTTCGTCCTTGTCTCACACCTAGAAAGTTCGGTCTAGAATATTCCTTCATCAAAGGGGTATACCTAGGCCTGAAAACGGGTCTCCTGAAAACTGCACCAATCGACTTCACATGTTCTGAAACCGACTGAAAAAAAGGTTTCAGCTTCCTGAAAACTAGGGTAACATTATGAAAATTACAATTTTCTAATATGTGATTGACCCTCTCCTGAAACGGTCAGAAATCATATTACAGCCTGCTGAAAAGTTCTCTAACTAGTGGAAAAATCTAGAAACATTGCAGTCGACCCGTCTTCGTAACAATATGAAAACAATAATAATACTAATTATACTGAAATAATGCGATACCACATGGATCACGATGTGTATAGCTGTATGTATACGCCCTACCCAAAACAGCCACCTTTTTGGAAGCCAGTTTGACTTTTTCTTCCATATAACTGCGGAATAGAACTTCTTTCGAGTTTTGAAAAGCAAGCAAAGCCGCGAGTATTCCTCAATAAATATTATTAAAATTGTGTTTATTAGTTTTCGGCCGACATTCAAATGTAAACGAGTTATGCAAATGTTTGCAAAAAAAGTTGAAACTTTCCGTTTTCAAAATTATCAATTGGTTTTACATTATAATGTAACGTTTAACACAAAATAACGTTTGCCTTACGTATGTTACATATATATTTGTAACATTTATTATTATAAAAGCTTTATTACTTAGGGTAATAGCTTCCTCCATATTTTTCCATTTCTCTCGGTCTTGAACGACATTGATCCAGTTGTTTCCCGCCAGTTATATTATGTCATATGTCCATCTTTTCTGTTTTCGTCCTATACATTTCATTCCAGTAGCGCCTACCCATAGGATTATGTAAAATTACCGTTTTAATTTCTGTTTTAAATCTTTTTTCGAGATGATATAAAAAATACGATTTAAGCTTGACGTGCAGACCCGAGCTGTAACTCAGGTTCAGGTCTGTACTTCAAGAGCAAACTACGTCTATGATAAGGTTGAGGTATTTACTGCTCATAAATGGATTAAGCGGTCAGTTATTAAATAGCCTAACGTGAACCAGCATCAATAATTATAAAGCTTTCACGTATGTGAAGAATTATTTATAAAAGAGAAGAAGTGAAACTTCTTTATTTCCAGATTTTTCGAAAAATGATATCTACAATATGCAACTTTACAGACAATGGTTAAATAAAGTTAAATAAGATAAAGTTTAACAACTTTATTATCATAGACATGAATACAATAATACAATTATGTCATTTTACCTTATTACTAGTAGTAGTAGTTTGTTACAGAATTTCATTAATTGAAGTAGAATTATTACTATCATTGTTATTGTTATCATATGTTTGTTATTAATGGCTTCGAATCTCTTCGAATCAACCGTGGTAGGGACAAGAAAAATATAACGCGTAACAGAAAAGTGTGACGCGTAACCGAAAAATGTGTCGTTTTTTTTTACAACGGCGATAAAGAAGTTTTACTTCAAAAACAAGTTAAAGAATTATTTTAATTATTTTGCTATTGTAACATTCATAAAAAACATAGTTTTCAAATCCAATATACCATGATCTAGATTGTATTATTCTGTGGAATAAATAAATTTAAAAAAATATGTTGACGCTACAAACTTTATTGTTCTCAGATTTATGTATGTCTCGTGATCGTTTGTCTTCTATTAGGCACGCTCAACCTCCTGTGCCTGACACGCCGTAAATCCATAGGTTCTAACGCATGCCGGATTTCTCACGATCTTTTCCTTCACCATACGGCCAAGTACTAAATGCGCACATAGAATGTTCATGGGTGCACTGCGACAACTACGACCTCACGGAAGGGATTCGCACGCTAAAGACCGGTTAAGGCCAAGACTGCAATTATTTTATATAGAACAAACAGGAGGCACATGGGCAGGAGTCTCATCTGATGATAAGTGATATCGCCGCCCATGAACACTCAATGCCAGGGGGCTCGCGAGTTCCTTGTCGGACTTCTAAGAATTGGTATGCTCTTTTCTTGAAGGACCCTAAGTCGAATTGGTTCGGAAATACTTCAGTGGGCACCTACCACTTCCACGTATCGGACCTAGAACTGACACATTTCTGCGTCTCTTTTATTATTTTTATTTAAGTACTTAAAATAATTCCACTAATAAAAAGATAACATTCAAGATAAAAACGTAAATAGCCATTGACAGTACTGTGTAGGTTCTGTGTATATACTATCAGAGTCGAGACTTGACGATGTGTATGACACCAGTAAGCACGACAAAACCCATACGTTTTTCGACATACGGACGCTCATAGTTACGACTCGTTTATACATCTTTTTACATACTACAGTTTATACATTTTTGACGAACGGGATTCAGATGTATCGGTAAGAATCTGAACAAGTAAACTCCCTAAAATTATATAAAATTTTTGTATAAGCATTTAATTAAAAAAACATTATCGTATGTGTCGGAGTCTAGTAGGCAATTAATAATTTCCAAGCTCTATGGTAAATTATTATAATAACACATAGTTACTGTCATAATTGAAGGCTACAGTGTTATTTACAACTCATCAAACTATACATAGGGGCGCATCGCGTACATAATCGACATCGATATCAATTAAACTCAAATCTAGGCCTAGTACTACTTAGCGTACGTAGCATACTTTACATCTTGATACGAATTAAAAAAACATAAAAGCGTGATAGAAGACAAATCTTTGTTTTTAATTTATTTTATTATTATAAATTACTTAAGATGTCATGTGGAACACGGTGTAATGGTTGCAGCTCCTTAGAAACGTTGTGTTAAACAATAACTTGGCGTCGTTATTGTCAGTTCTTGTCTTCCGTTCTACGCCCTTGATTTGAGAACTGGCAGTAAATGTAAAATTAGAAGCATTTCATATATATTTCTGTTTTTGACGTTCATAAGTGTACATTGTGTTACCTATATGAATAAATGATTTTGAATTATTAATATAGATGAAACAGCGGCGCGCGGCTTGTCGATTACAAATTCTTACAAATTATACAAAAAAAATGTGGTTTAAATTAGTGGCACTACAGAGGCCTTTTGATTTGATAATAATTTGAAGTATCTGTTTCGTGATCTTGTATTTTGTCTAGGATGTCAGGTCGTAAATGCATGACATCGTTCCGCAACAGCCAACACCGAACTGCTTGGGGTGTGGCGAAAATGTTGGAGGAGTAATGCTACAAAAGGAGGCAGCAGAACGAGAGAGGGAAAAATCCAGGTTAAGAAGACGCGGAGTAAATGGAAGAATGTATGCCCATTTCCTATGTACTGTGTACTGCAACAATAGTTTTAAATGTAACCAGGATGCAGTATGAGACAAGAATCCGAGAGTGCCACCGGAGCCTCTAACCTTGTATGGTTTTAAGTATATATATTCAAGTCTATCTCTATATAATATAATTTTTTTTTTTTATAAAATTTATGCTCACCGTAATTGTCATGTATTCAAAACCTTTACTGTAGAACAAGTAATATATATGATGTGGTGTACTTTAATAAATAAACAGTTTGTAAGTTTTGCTTTTATAATATGTACATAAGAAGGTATAATATATAGATTTAGATAGGTTCTCACCTAATATGGAGGTCCAAAGTGTAGATGTTAAGCAGCATTATTTTTCCAAGTTGGTGGCTGATTGTCATAACCAAGTTTCCTTAAATCCTTTGACAGCATTGACATTTTCAATGTAACACTTCCATATGAGTCTGTCCGCAATACTGCAATTAAAACAATTGTTATTCTTATTGTTAATTATGTAATAAATTTATCTTTTTACTAGTGTTTATTAAATGTATGTAATGCATACAATCTGTCCCTTTTTGATAGCAAAATCAGCAAGAGGCAACTGCATTTTATTATCATATTTTTTTTAATAATGACAAGACAAAACATTGGTACAATATGCAACATACAACAAGCATACTATATCTATACATCTGTTCTAATAATTATTCTTCAAGGTGTGATTAACCCTATGTGCCAATCAAAGTAAAACAATTATAATTTGCTAATTTAACCCAGAATCTCATCAATCATAGTGCTTACTCAATAGTTCCTTATTAACAGTCAAATTGTACTTTAGAAAGAATCTCACAATAGTTATCTTTTCCATTTGCTAACATTTTTGGGTCAGCCAATTCAGGATGTCTCCCTGTCAGCCATGATAACCATTCTCCCAAAACTGTTGATGAACGAGGACGTATTATGGATGATTTTAACTCATGGGATCCAGTTATTGGTGGTAGTAAAAAGACAGCATATCCTCGGAGAGTGTCACCCATGAAGAAACTCTTAGCTCTCACTGTCACAATTAATTGGGGCCCTGAAATATATTTTTTTATTAATATATATATAGATATTTTAAAACCTATAGGTAATTAAAATACTTTGCTTAAAATACATTTTTCAAATGGGAACAATACTTACAACCATATACATTGGTACTGCCAAATACAATATCTAATGGCAAATTAAATATTACTTTCTCAGGATCACTTCCAGATGTTGCAAGTTGACTGGTTCCAGAACACATTCCGGATACAGGGTCCCAATCTGGACCCCACACAATATCATATTGTATATACAGTTGATTATCAAAAACACCTGCAGGGAATATAATATGTTCTATTTGACCATTGAAAGATACTAGAAACTTGGTAACTTCAGAATTCTTCATTACTAATTATGTCGTAATTATATTTTTAATAAAGTAAATATATAGTATTGCCGGAATTTCTAGTTATATTGCTTAATATTTTCTATTTAATACTCAAAAAGGCTCAAAACATTTTAAATTTATTAGGGCGCATTAAATACTTTCATGCAACCCGCCGTTATTTTGATCTGTTTAAGTATGTCAAACGTAGCCATGGAAACGATTTTTTTTATGGAAACGCTAGATTCTTGTCTATTTGGTGCAGAAACCAATATAGATTAACAATGTTTTTGCTTTGTTTTAGTATGATTGCTATTGCAAAAAATCATTTGTATTTTTCATTAATACAAATAAACTAACGAGCATGAAATATAGAAATAGGGGCAAAATTTAATATTTACTAATATCGTCTCTATTTTTTCACCTTAATAAAGTTAGACATCGTATAATGACTGTGTCAAGAAATCAAAGACATTTAATATAGAGAAACACCATTTCCGTTAACCTGTTTTACCGACATATACGATTTGAAACAACTTTGCAATTTTCAGGAGATGGCGCTAAACAAGCTTTTGAAATCCAAATCGGCCACCATTGTTGCGATTGAATCTTGTGCTAAGGTTTGTGAAGTTTTCAGTTTTCCTGTAATATTTAATAGTTTTTGAGATTACACGTGAAGTGGTATGATAGTGAATAAAATGAAATTCAATAACAAATCCTTAAAGTAACCTCTAGGGCATATTTTAAAACACTAAACGCGTTCAAAATGTCACGCGAAGTGAGCATCACATCCGTGAGTACCATACTTCGCTCGAACTCGATGTGATATATATGAAAATAACGTGACGAAAACAATAAATTAGAGTATTTATTATAATGCAACGATTATAACTGATGTTGGTGCATTTTGTGACAAGCGTGTGTCGATGAAAACATTTCAGAATTTTCTGTACACGTCGTAAGGAATCGCAGTTACGCGAGTGAGGGCTTGTAACTCGCCGGTATCATTATGGTGGACTGAAGGAGTGTGGTGTACAATAGGAGTTGAATACGTCGTTATAGTGCCTCCAGGACTTTGCACAGGATGTCCGGTGGCTCGCAACATAACCCAAATGGGAGGCAGTCGCAACTAGGATCCAGTTGGAGTCCTTTACAGGTGGTCAAAGTATAATATTGTTTTTTGCTGTAACCTATTGTTCTAAAGTTAATTGATTACATCTATATCAAAGGATGATAGGGAAACATTGTTGAAAAGTGTTTGTTGTTCTTTAATATTATGCATCAATGCAATATGTGTGCAATAGGTAGGTACAATAATCAGCTGTTTGTAATATTCGTGTTGACACTTTTGCTCTACTTAATTATCTTTAATGTTGCCATTATTAGCACAAGTATAAACCTAAAAATTAGATAAAAGTTATTTACATTATATTTTGATTAATTTTACAACCACTAAAGACAATTTTTTATTTTTTATTCTGATTGCTTCATAAATAAACACTATATCTTATAAGCAGTTAATGTGCAGTATATATTAATGATAAATAAATTATATATTATTCACAGACAGTATTTTTTGTAAATATATATGCTAATAAAGGGAATTATATAATTAAATTAGCTAGACGAAATCCTTATTTCAAAAAAAATAAGCTCAACTGTTAAAAAAATAAAAATAATATTTTATTATTTCTTATAACATGTTCATTTTATTGCTGGAATCATTACCATAAATTCAGGGCCTTCGACAAAAATTTTAGTTACGGTAAGAAGCCTATCCTACACATAAAAGTGGCTTAACTAATAGTCTAGGTAAGATTTATAGTCAAAACTAAGTACTAAGTATGTCAAAAACATTGGATTTAATATATGTGAACCGTACTTAGATCTAAAGTCTAGATCTTAAACCTTTTAGGTCTCATGCCTCCTTTTGGATTGTTTTTAGAAACATTTTTTATCAGTTACAGGTGGCGAACCTGCTGGCGCGCGCGCCTCAAGCGCACATGGCTTCTGAAAGGGGTGTCACATGGCACACACCCACTCCGCCTCCCCATCTCTATCATGTACCGGCGCCCTCACCCCCTGATCCTCTTCAAGTGAGTGCCATTTTTTGTATATTAATATCATACTCTAAATCTACTAACTGATGAAAAGCCATCTGCCTTCATGTCTTAGAAACACCATGATTTCGGATAATACAATTTCTATTTCAGAATGGAAATCATACAAAGTTGTTCAGGTTCTTGCAGTGAAAGATTATTTATAGAAATATAATTGCTATTGTGTTAACCTTGATGAAACATTTTCATGTATAAGTAATAATATTTTATTAAAATATCTGTGATCGACACAAAGCCATTTACTGTAAGCATATCGCCAACAAATATGGTCATGAGACAAGAAAGAGGAGAAAACAAAAAAAGGCCAATAATATTTGAAATAACCAGTCTATATAGTGATGATAGTAAAGTGTTTTAGCTATTTAAAATTTTACCTCAATTAAACTTATTCCTCTTAGCTATTAAGGCAATAATGTCATAAGCTGTCAGTTAAATAAATAAATATAGTAGATGATACAATTGCAGGCAATGAAAGCGGGCGGCAACGCGGTATTTCGACACACGGCGACGCCGCCCGACCTCTACCGGCATACCCCTACGCCGCCGGACAAACATCTCATGAGGTAATGTAAAGTGTAAACTAATGTACATATTTTGTTTTTAACTAGTTTATCCCTTTGTTTACTTTTGATGTCTTTGTTTATTTTTTCTCGCGTGTAGTTTCCCAACCTTTTACTTGAAACTGGCATAAAGTCAAAACTATTGCCATAATATAAAAAAAATGTAAACTACATGTATCGTCCCTCGATTTAAGATTGCACAACTACAAAAAGGCACATTGTTTCTTTCCATTTTTTGTCATCGTTTCTTGTAGTATGCCGAATGGAAATATATGGTGGAGTCGAGTAGTTTATGTATTCATTTTGAAAGATCGATACACGGTTTAAATAACTTCGCTCGATAGAAAAAAAAATCAAACAGCCAATTTTTGACACTTTGAATTCATTTTATGACGAAAATGTATATTGTATCGCAAGTCCATTTCAGAAAAAAAAATGATAAAATTATATTAACTTAATGTTTTACATAAGTAATTGTTATTACGTGCCGGTGCGCCTCAGTGCTGCAGCTCACCATTGCGTACCGCAGTCCACCCCATAACTAACACAGCAATTCGTGCTGGAATAGGGCCTTAACGCCGAACTCCCTACAGTTGGCTCTGATTGGTTTAGCTTGTCTTCCATACAATGATACACTCTACATATCATTACACTTACTCTCAATAACGACGACAATTGAGAAATAAAGTACTTTTAAATTGCTAGAATTATCCGAGACCGCAATAAACTCGACTATCAGCATCATGTAGACGAATTTTCGAAGAAATTCGTTGTTTTGTTTACAAATTGGAATTGCTTGCACCTGTAGACAGTTGTTGACCTTGACCAGTGGTGGACAAACTTTTTTAATGGCGGGCCACAAAGTTTAAAAAATTCTAGAGGAAGGCCAAAATTATTAAAAAAATAAATTGTTGTTAAAGCTTTTAATTATAATACTATAAAAACAATACAAATAGAATCTGCTCTTTATTCTCGACTGGCAAAACGGAATTATACCGGGCCACATACTATCCATGCTCATAGACCTTCGGGCCGGATTAAATATTTTCGCGGGCCGTACCTTGCCCATCGCTGACCTTGACTAAAAAGTAGGAGTCATGGATTATCGCAACATAAGCAAATGGAAGAGCTGGAGGCTTATTTGTTAAGTGATATCACCGCCCATGAGCACTCCAGTGCCAGATTCGCAAGTGCGTTACCGGCATTGACTTGGTACGCTCTTTATCATGTCTCGAGTACGCATGTTACAATTGTAACAATCCCAGAGCGCTAAAAGTTAACAACTTAATTTAATGTTTTAACTTTAAGATTCAACTTTATTCACCTAAACAAACACATTTTTTAGATGATAATGTGCTTTCTGTGCTCAGAATGTGTATATTTAATGCCTTTTTAAATTTATAAAATATTTCGTATTTTTTACGGTAATTCAAATAACTGCAAACTCAAAATATGTTTATTCATATAGGTAAACAAGTTCGCTTATGAACGCCAAAAAGAAGTTAAATCAATTGTAAATTTACATTTACTACCAGTTCGCAAGTCAAGGGCGTAGAGCGGGCAAGAAAATCTCTGCCACTCTTTTTAATCGACAAGTTTTGATTCATACAAATTATTTGAACTGGAGCAAATCAATCCCAAGGGCTAGGATCTTTTAAGTATTCGTCAAATTTATAAGCTTGCAGTCTATATGGGCTTCGTCAAAATAATGGCAAAGATGTCGTATAAATCATTACGTTTGTACCTATGTAGGTAAATTGTTCATCTATACCCCTGCAACTATGATTCCCATTAGGACATACACAATGGTTTTATAGGTGTTGATATTAAAGAATACTTAATAGAGTTTTGTACGTGTCTAACCACGTATAACAATAAATACGTTATTTACGTACAATCGAGACATTGTACTAGAAATTTTACCTTTTTACTAAGCTTTCATTAATGTGTGAGCAATGACCTAGTGGCTGCAGCGTGCGAGTCATCAAAACAAATAAATTTATTATTCGACTTTATCGATTAAACGTATATAAAAGCAAAATTTTTACCTATTTGCAATATTTTTTCTTTAGTAAATACATTAAAATGATGTCGTCATTATCGTGTGTACTTAGCTGTTTGGGATAGTTATAATTTATTTAGGTATGTTTAATAACAACTTTATTTAAATAATCTGTATTTTCCAATCGTAATATCTACCTAGAGTTGGTTAGAAACTCTTTTATACAATAATTACTTGTGCTTTGGAGGAATTATTGCAAATTTATTACAAAAATGAAATTGTCTATATGAAAAAACAATCATACTTCCATCGGTACTCCGAATTTCACTCTTAAACGACAAATAAACGAGACTTGGTGATATATCTGACTGCCGTACGTCAAAAAATTATTGGAGTCATTGAGCCACGTTCCTGAATCCCAATAATTAGGTACAATTATGGCAAGTCAGAGAGATACCAAAAGTACATAGGAAAAGATAGAGTAGTCATTTTGTCCATTCCTAATTCTTCCTTTTTAATCAGGATAATGGAATAAGGCATTATTTTTTATAATAATATGTAGAAATCAAATTATCTTCCCTACCCTTACTGAGGTCCTGCTAATAATTACAGACACACTCCATCACCCGGTGATGTGAAGGCTGGATCGGGGCTACCTCCAGCTGACTTGTATCCACATTTGGGTCCTGGGCGAGGTAAATATTCCATATCAAAAGGTTGGTTTGGCATTTTTAACATATTAATGATTTACTTCATACTTATATTTGTACATTTACTGTTTATCGATATATCATACCAGTGTTTAATAAGTATATAACATAGTTTAATTTTTTAAAATTGTAATTATTGAATAATATAGCGTTTAATTTTAAAGTAATTAATCATACATATATATTCTTAAAGAATAATATACAGTTTCAGAAAAACTTGTCCGGGCAGAAGAATTATTAGCATACGCCCGTGGAGGCGTGGACTTGACGGTGGGTTCTCGTGGGGCCAACGGGTCGCCCCATGCCCCAGCCCTATCCGTGCGAGATGCTCCAACAATAAACAGCCTTATAGCCCGCGCAGCGCCACGTCCGTCGCACGCGAGGGTTGATGCTCTTCTGGAGAGATTGTCTGCCCCTGCCCCTTCGTCGCCTCATTCTGTGATTGTGCATTCTAGGGCGGCCCCTACGCCTTCGCCCCCGTCTTCTAATGAGGTATATCTAATTATTATTCCCAAATATATTTCACTTTGGGTTAGTGTTTCTTTATGAATCCTCTTAAAAAACGGGATCCATCCAAATCATTCTCATATTAATTACAAACTTTAACAATTTATGTTTCGGATTTTTCAGGATTCAGCCGACTCCTGTGGAGCTCCTCCAGGTTCAAAGCGGAAAAGGAAACCAGAACGCACGATACGAGTACCCATTCCACCTCCGCCATCGGATATGCCACGTCCTTTGCCCGTACAAAATGGAGACACTCACAACGGGCCCGAGAAACCTGTAAAACAAAATGAACCAGACAAACAGGATAAACAAGACAGACCGGACAAACCGCCCACCCCCGAAATGCCAGAACCACACGCGAAAAGAAAAACCCGCGCAGATTCCTCAGAAACAATAGACGATATCGCAGCCCTGATAGCCAACACGGAACGAAGAGATATCCCCACTGAACCATTCCCGGAACCAGAAACGCCCATCACTATTGACAAACTCAAAAGTGTCCTAGCTAGTCCCGAACCGGAGAAATCGCCAGTAAAAACACCCCCAAAGTCTCCACCTAAATCACCGCCGAAGTCGCCAAAAGAACAAAAAGAAAAATCGCCACCGCAGAAAGAAGAAATAGAACCGCCTCCGACGGCAGCTGCACCTAGACGTAGGAGCGCCAGAACAAACTCTGAATCCACGAACGTTCCAGTGGAATCACCCTCCGAAGCCAAACCGGCCGAACCCGAAGCCAGCGAAACGAAGATGGCGGAACCCACATCGGCGTTCGTGGAAGTCGAGAATCAAATGGAGAAAATGTTTGGTGGTATTGAGGAACCTACTAAATCCAAAGCCGAGGAAAAGGCCAACGCCAAACCGAAGAAAAGACGGAAATCTGCACCCACGAAAGGCGAGAAAAAGGCCTCTAAGCGGTCTAGCAGGCGATCGACGGGGGATGAAGGGCCAAGAAGGAAGGTAGCGAGGAAAAAGGGGACAAGTAAGAAAGAGGCTTTGAAGGACGCGTATGACTCGGGAAGTAATGCCAGTTCCAGCCGGTCAAGAGGGCCTTACATTCAGGTTAGCTAATAATAACAAAAAGACCAATTTAGTTTATTTAAATAACCTTTTATTATAATACAAGTTAAGTCCATAAGAAAACACTTTTTAACTGGATTGAAGCTATGTATTATTATTATAAACTTATAATTATTTACATAATTTTTAATTTAAATTTTTCCGACGTTTCGCGTGCTTTACAGCGTGCGTGGTCACGGTAATTATAAGTTTATAATAATAATACATAGCTTCAATCCAGTTAAAAAGTGTTTTCTTAATGTGTAAAAGCTATGTTAACTTAGTATTGCTAAGTTAAGTCCTATCACATAAACAGCGATACAAATCTAATTTCAGATCGTAGGGCCACGAGACTCCCCAGTATCAGTAGCAGTGGTTAACGCAACGGCGACGGAAGACGACAGACGTACGGCGGACGAATGGAGGAACGGGCTCAAAGCTCGCGGACTTCACGCGAGTACTTTGGGACTGAGATACGACGCCAGTACTCCTGATGCCTCGTGGCTTTGTGCCTTTTGTGAGAGAGGACCGCACCACGCTGGCCTAGGAGACCTATTCGGACCCTATACGGTTGACACCACCTGTGATGAATTTAGGTAAGATTTTTATATTATTTGGAGGTTTAAAATATTGTCAAAATATTTATTTGGTAACCTGTATTTCAGATCGCTTGACGAATTATCACAAAACCGTTTCCCTAGCGTGGAAGCGGGGGCAGAAGTTTGGTTCCACGAAGCGTGTGCCGTATGGGCCCCAGGGCTCGTTGCCATCGGTGCCCGAATTTGGGGCCTCGCGCAAGCCGTTTGGGGCTCTCGGGCCTCAAAGTGCGCGCATTGCTCCACGTCCGGAGCGCCGATAGCCTGCGCGACCAGAACTTGCCGTGCTAGGGCTCACTTGCCCTGTGCTCGCACAAACAAGTGGCAGTTGGACGATGAGAACTTCAAGGCTGTCTGTCCTCGACACGCTTAGCACACTGCCTAATAGTGATAGTGTTACACCAGTGATTATGAAAGTGTTTGTGAAGTGATTGAGACCAATTTTGGTGACTGTTTAAACTTGAGATTGGTTAGACATGCACTTGTTTGGGTTTTGGCCATAGGGTACCCACAAGTCTTTCAGTTTGTATTGAAGCCCGAGTGTGAACTTGCCTGATAAGAAAAGAGAACAGATATGCCTGTCCCCACCTGGATTAGGGGACATCAGTTTTTTGAATGTAATGACAAATGGAAATTATCATTGACCTTGTAGAACGAAATCTTGAATTTAGGCTGATGGACCTTATCAATAACAATTTTTTTAATGAACCTAACTAAATGTATTGTAGGTCTTAAAGACCTAATTTGTATGTATTGTGGTCTGTAATGCATTCATTTCACCTACAAACGGTCTCCCTGTACCTGTGTGACAGTCATGCTTCAGTTACCGTAATAATCCAACTTATATAGTATAAAAACTCGGTTCTTGTTTCAAGGGACCAAAAATTAACTTCCGAACGCCTAATCCCTTTATTCTATCATTGGTTTCTATGGAATATTCTTGAATCTTAATTAGTAGCTTGTGCGATTTAGTATTTTAGCACAAATTATTTGTAACGGGTGATAGATCACATGGAGTGGATGCGATTAAAAATTCAATTCGTTTATTGAATTATTACAATTTTGTATAAAATTTACAGTATTTTATTGAGCTGTCAATACTCAATCGCTTTTAATGGTTTCAAATTCTTTAAATACTTTTGTATCTGAAATTGGAATCTCTGATAAAATGTCAATCATGTTTCATTTGAGTAATTTTGCCAAATAATTCTTACTGAGATAGAGAATAAAATTAATATAACCAGAGGTGTTCTGATGCCAAATGCTTAAATGCATTTTCTATATTTTTGTGATATGAATTTGTCGTAACAATTATGGATCTTGGTTTTTTAAGTATGTTGTATTATGGTGACGAAAACTTAATACAGTTTATATAGAAGTAAGAGTCAAATTTGGAAGTATCACTGGCGGTATAACATACCAAGTACATAATATATTTAGTATAGATAATTGTAGATATATACTTTGTTATAAAGTTTTAGAAGTAATTTATGAATTGCAGCATCACTGTACATAAGTCATGGGATTGTATATATAGTGTAATGTATATATCAGTTGTAGCATCAGAACACCATTTATTAGTTGTAGGTAAACTGTACTATATATTGTACAGTTAAAGCCTCATAGGAAAATTCTATACAGGTGGATGGAGATGAATTTAAACAAAAATAAAGTAAAATTTTAATACAATATAATACAGTTGAACAACATTTTTATTGTGAGAATTGTGTATTGAATGAAAGATTTCATCAGTTTTAATAGAATAAAGAAAATGAAATGTCCTTAGTATGACAATACTTTGACAAATGTTAGTTGTTTGTCTTGGCAGTAAGGTCATACTTGAAAATGTTGCCAGTTTTTTTACTTATGAATAAAATAGTACTATGACACATAGACACCTGTATAGTTTTTAGACTGTACTTTATATTGTATAGGCATAAACGCCAATGTTACATATGGAATAAAACTATTTACTCTATCAAAACTGTGTTTAGTTAATAGTTACCTATTAGTTTCACAAACAAAGCATAATATTTGGTGTTATAACATGACCACATGAAAATCATCTCAAGTAATCATTTTTTTTATTAATTTAATATCAAATCACTTTTTGTGTCAAATACGACAGGCTTTGTATATACTTACTATATACTTCAGTAAAATTTATTGTTATATATAAATATCAACTGCTATTATGATGAGTACCGGAGAAAAAAATTCAAATTTGTCGGATTCACGATATAGTAGAATTAAAAGAATAAAGGACCGCTTCTTGTTTTAAAATTTTAAAATTTTTGATAGTTAATATACCAAAATTTTTCTATCGTGACGTTAGTGCATGTTCTCGCCCCTTTATTTCACGCTAATGATTGTTATGTTTCCATAAGTCATTCATATAGAAAATGTATTATTCGTTTTAAAACCAATACAGTTTTAGATAAATAGTTTTATTACAATATGTAAAGAAATCTGAAGACAGTATTTACTAGAACTATCCATAAATTAAGTAAAAATCGAGCTAGGGAAACGTCGCGCGCGATTTTATTGTTAATTAAAATTATACCAACCAATTTAAATTGGTTGCTCTAATGGGTTTACAATAAATGTGATGGTGTATTTTATCAGTTTCTGTGTTGACTTCATAAATCGAAAATATTTATTTTGACAAACTAGGACATGATGTTTAAAATTAAAGAACAATTACGATGAATTAAACAAAATAACATGTATGGGTAAGATTCAGAGTCAAGACAAACTAAACAACTTCTGTATGTCAAATACATATTTCGACACACGTGATATTTAAATTGACTTTAAGCTTTACCCATAAACGTTCTATATGCCTTATATGTGTTCTGTCACTGTCATCTTTCAGAATACATAATCACTAACACAAAAAAAATTGAATGAAATTTGCCTTAGTATACGCTATCGCGTTTATTGTAAACCTACGCATGTTCTAGAAAGAAAAATATGTAAAGATATATTAATTGTATCTAACAATAAAGGACATTGTTGCCATCAGCTACCAAACTAGTCGCCAATTTTTAATTTCTTTAAGGGATGGAACTAATGTATGATTTATCTTAAGTCATTAAAAGCTCGAAGAAATACTTAAATGCAGCAGTGTTACAAGTTTATTTTGGCACGTGATAGGAATCGAAACTCATGTGATAATAGGTAACTCTTTTTTAATACCGAAGATTCAGTATTCTTTGCGCAATGCTTATAACTCTTTCAATTGCCAAAATATTCTTGTAAGACTATCTAACTGTATACTTTTTATCACATTGTAAAGACAGTTTTTTAGCGTATGGCTGAAAACTGTTTAACAGTGTTGCCCGTTAACAAATCGAGACTTCACAGAGTAAACAACGCAGCAATATCGCAAATGCAGGAATATACATATTTTTAAACATGTTAGACCTCACGTGTCACTAAGGAGGATCTTTTCAATATAGATTTTTTATTAGATAATTGATTTGAATAGAAAATTCTCAGAAACAATAAAATTTAAACTGAGCATTTTTGCACTAATGAAAAAATATATTTACCGGTCATGGCGGTTTACACTATTAAAACCTTAAAAGATAACGAAATTTTTTAAGCATTTGTATATTATGCTTTGAGTAGCTTCAATAAAATTTTAACTAAATGAATTTTAGCAGGAATGAGGTGTAAACTAATCATACTTTCCAGTGAATTAGAATAGATGTAGAAAAGATTAAGGTACAAATTTATAGTAGGAATGATCAGGCCAGTTTAGTGTTTTAAAAGTTTATTCAGACATGATGGCGCGTAGATGCGAACAATATCGGATACTCCAAAGCCTTTATAATTGTAAATGGTGTAATTTTTTAAACAATTACGGCAAATTTACGTTAAGTATGTAATTGTTATAAATTATATTTATCATGACATTATAAGCAAATTGAAATACAACATGTTTAAAATGATTTAGTATTTTTATTTAGAATCGCGTTTAAATAGAAAACAATTGTTTTTACAAGTTTATTGTTACATTGGCTAATTCGTTTAATCACCTTTATAAATATATAAAATCTATTTTAACAAGCGGGGTTTTTTCTTATAAATTCTTTCACAATAAAAAATATAACAATAATATTTTTTATATATTATGGCAATAGTTTTGACTGTATGCCATCAAAGTATTTTAGTATTGTCAATATTAATTTTCCCGATAAGCAAATTACAATCGTAAAAAGAACACGTGGCTACCATAGACAATTCTTTGTTTTCGAATTTCCAATCCGCACCGTAGGCTATACTCTCGTGTTCTAAATATTCATAGAGGATGTCAATTGTTTCTTCTGCTCGAAGTAGCCGAAAACCTCCATACATACAGGCGGCTAAAATGACGCCTTTGCGATTTGGATGCCATTTAAGGCGCCAAACGCCGCCGCCAACATTTGTTTCTGTTAGACAGCGTTTCATCTGCCTAGCGTCCCATAGACGTACTTTTTCGTCGTAGCTAAAAAATATATATATTTGTGTCTATCTTAGGCCCGATAAAAATACTTATTATCAGGATAATATTGTGTAAATCTTCCTGTACTTTATATTCTAAAAGGAAGATAAGCGGAGAACTAAGACTTTTCGCATTAAACTTTAGGGAGTGTTCAAGTAACGTAAGTACGTAACGAATTTGGGGGGGAGGTCCTCTTGTAAAACGTTACGTGCGGGGCGGGGATTGAATTACGCGTATTTGTTAATATTATTTTACATTACACCACATAATGGTAAGTTTTAGGTTTAAAGACTCACTGGGAGTGGTCACGAAACGTTTAACTATTGAATACAGAAAACGTTACGGCGGCGTTTCATGGGGGGGTCAAGAATCTCCAAAAATTTCCTGACGTAATACTTGAACGCTCCCTTATACAAGTAGTAGAGAGTGGCTTTAGTGTGCGACTCTCATCCCTGAGATCGTAGGTTCGATCCCTAGCCGTGCACCAATGTAGTTTCTATGTGCGCATTTCACATTCGCCCGAACGGTGAAGGAAACCGGTTTGCCTTGGAACCAAAAAAACAGGCAACGGCGTGTCAAGCACAGAAGGTTGATCACATACTTACCTAAAAAGGTTGTAGCGCCACTGATTTATTTTACACTTTATGCATCGCCAGAATTCAAAGTTTATAATTGACATACGATTAGAAGATACGTCTTCACATCATTTATATACAACCGCTGAACCGATTTTGAAGGAATTCTACTACGAATCCCCATTGTCATTGGCCAATTTTGTAATCTTACACTGATACGACCCAAGTAGACTTCTGCGACTTAGGTAAGCCGAAGGGCTCTTCCCGCTCGGGATTAAAGCTCGTGATCCGCGGTCACGCTAAACACTTAACCAAGTTGGCAGTAAGTTACCTCCCCGTAAGTAATTGATGTTCAACGTCAACATGGCTCCGAATAGCTGTAACTCCAGCTTCGTGGCTTCGGTTTGTCAATACTGCGTCTGGAGATTTACGATCGAAACATTTTAACACGCAGTCATCGCCACCTGACATAAGAAATATATAATAATTTATCAATATATAACTAATCTGGCCATAAATAATGTTACATAAAAACTTTTTTTTATTTTAATTATTTTGAATTTGGAACACATATTATTTTAAAAACTTTTTTCGATTCCGCGCGATTTCACACATTTTTTTGTGTTCATTATTAAATTACAATATAGAATGGGGTGTTAAAGAATAGGATTGCAGTGATTCGTATATAGTACTATCAACAGATACAATAACACTTCGTATATCGAAGACCAGATCGGGGCGGCCGCGTGCTGTTACTATCTACTACAAATGCAGTTAAAGCCAGAATTCGTCGAAACCCCATTAGGAAGCAAAAATATCTTATAGCGAGAAATGAAGATACTGTTAGGACTCTATCGAATATTATAAAGCGTCGTCGATATACAGGACATGCTTTAAACAAATATTTACAGTTAAAGAGAGTGGATCGATCAAACCGCCTACTGTCGCGATACACAGATTAAAGCACATATCCTCTTTACCTATGAAAAAATTGTCACGATTGAAAAGCACTACAATAAGCAATGTGATAAAATGTACGCTCACAGTTCTAAAGAAGCTGCTTAAGTGGTCGGTAGGTACAACGTGGTCATCATAGTGCGTCAGTTATGGTTTGGTGGAGCGTGTATAAGACACGAGTCACAAAACTACATTTTTGTGAAAAAGGAGTGAAAACTTCAGCTTAAGTGTATCAACATACAGTCTTGGATCATGTTGTGAAACTTCTCAGCAATACACTTTTAAAAATATCCAGCAAGACTGCACGACGGGTCACGAACACGAACTACCAAAGCCAAGTTGAAACCAACGTTCCGGATTTTATAAGAGCTGAAGACTGGCCCTCATCTAGCCCAGAACTCAACCCTTTACACTTCAAATTGTGGTCAGTTTTAAAGGACATGGCCTGCTCTAAACGACACGGCGACAAATAAGTCTCTTGAAGCAGAATTCTAATAATTTTACATTACTTCATTTTAAAAAATGCATTTTCATTTGTAACAGAATTTATGGCTGGACTACACATATAACTATATGTGACTATATATATGCACAGATACCGGGACAAATACACAAACTTCCTGAGCATAAATTGGGCTGCACAACAGCGCGGGACACAAACGTGAACTTATTTGATGATTATTTTGTAAATAGTTTAATTTTATTTTATTTTAGTTTTATGTTACTTTTAGTTTAAAATTTGGCCATGCATGGGCTATAAATAAATAAATGAATGATTCGATGATTTTTAAGATTAAAATTGTTGTATTTAAAACGTTTATATGTCTGTCACGTCCGTCACGTCAGTTTAATATTTAATACAAAAAATATATACACACTACTGCTTATTGTATTTAAAGTTTTCTTTCTGGAAATCAAATAAGATAGAAAGAGAATATACAATATGTTGCTTTATGTTGGATCCAATTTTTAACGTATTATTTATTTTGAATTTAAAATTAAATTCTCCCATCACGTTTTTCGAAAGTATATTCACAGACATGTCAATCTATTTTATACTTTAAAATCCAAATGAAAATTAGTAATTTTGTTAACTATATCACGCATTCCTTATGTGGTATATCAGAAATGAGCATAAATAAAATAATATACAATTAGT
This sequence comes from Pieris brassicae, assembly GCF_905147105.1. Lineage (NCBI taxonomy): Eukaryota > Metazoa > Arthropoda > Insecta > Lepidoptera > Pieridae > Pieris > Pieris brassicae. The sequence goes on along the minus strand of NC_059671.1, from coordinate 9,712,690 downwards.
TTTTAAAAAAATGTGAGCCGTCACGGGACGCCTGGCAGATGTGAAACATCGACATTATTTTGTAAAAGTAATATGCAGAAAAGAACATATTGTGATAGGAACTAAATATGTCATAATGATAAAATAAAATATTACGATTTTTTTCCAGATATCGATGACTATTTATTGAATAAACATTTATTTTCATTAAATACAAAAATTTACGAATTTAATCAGTGACTGCGGTAATAGTTATATTCGATGTTGCCTCTGAGGACGGTATTACTGTGACAATTGGTCGATGGTAACTGAAGTATGTTACAAAAGTATTGGACATAACATTAGTAAATTTTAATTGGCTTCAATATATTAGTAAACTCAAGAATCTTAGCTAGTTATTTCAATATATTACTAAAATTGTAAATTATAAGTATCAATAATGAATGTTTCACAATAAATTTGTTTGTTAACTGTTACAATATATACGATATATATACGATGGTATATATATATACAGTCTATATGCAGTAGTGTGTACGGTGTGGCGACGCGTCGCCACGCGTCGCCACGCCAGAAATCGGTTTTACGTGCGGCTATAGATGTTTCACATCAAAAAGGACGAGCTTGCAAAAAGAAATTCCGCAATGATGCCGGCTGAAACGTTCTCGCTAGTGCGACCCTGAAATCGCCAAAGATCCACAGAACCCCAAAATCACCGTTGGTCGCACAACATGGATTTTAGACAGTCCAAAAGAGGACTGCCAGCCGTATCCCGTAGAGACAAACCGAATTATAAGCCTCAACAGAATTAATCTCAAAATAATGATAGGGATTACGTCACTGTCTCCTTAAAGATCACGTATTGGCGCGACAGACAGTCCCTTGTGCAGAGGATGTTTCAGCGCATAGGAATCAGTCACCCACGTAGTCCTGGAATTCGTGGGTGTATCTTCCCTACAGCCAGAAAACCTCAGAGCATTGAGGTCGCTTTGTGAAGCCTGCGAAGTGCCCAAGTTCTGACCTTCTGGGAGGAGCTAAGCTGGCTTAATCGAGTCTAAAAGCACAATGGACCAAATGGGCGTCTGTAGAAACTGAGTTAGGTTAGGTTAGGTTAGGGTTTCTAAAATTGTTATCATTAATATTTCTATCTATGGTTAGTTTATATCGTTATAGTTTATATATACTTATTGTATTTAATAATTACAATATATATATAACTTCTAAGGCGCTATCCAATCAAAGAAACCGCTCGGTCTGTAGTACAACAATATAAAATGTCGGCGTTCTCTCGGGCGTTAATTGGTGAAAGTGGGAAACAACAAAGCGCGGGGCTAGGTTCCGTCGGTGGGCATTTTTTTTTTTCAAAAATTGTTAAGTAAGTATAAATTAGTGTGCAAATATAGAATATTTACCAAATCTATTTTTCTCGTCTTTAAAACGCCTGCATGACTGGCTGGAAGAGGCTTAACATACGTTTTCTTGTTTAATAAAAGTAAATTAACTTGAATTATTAATGAAATATTAACCTAATTAATAAAAAGTAATGAGACAGTCAGCATTTACTTACAATGTTAGAACATTCTATTTTCCTTACCTGTATAAAACACATCCGAATTCCAATAATTAAATGCAGCAATCCAAGCTTCATATCCATGAGCTTGCCACTCACCAACTTTGTCTAAAGTATCATCTACCTTCCACAATGTTACAGTTCCCGCCGAGTCGCTAACAATAATACTTGCATTTCCATGATATTTATTCGTCGACCAATCAAGTGAGAGCGCCAGAACATTTTCACCAATCACAGCTTCGAGCCAACGTTCTAATTTTAAATTGACCAATCGATACAGATGTAAACTACCCTCCGATGTCACAGTACCAAGGACTGGATAACCATCAATGCAATTATAGCTCCATTTTTGGTCTAAAATCCCTGATGTATCTATACTTTGTATTGGACATATCTCATCCATTTCATCGCTGACTTTGAATAAATAAATTCTTCCTAGTCTTTTCTGCTTTTTAGTAGACCCATCTAAAAATTTAAACATACAATACACATTAACCAAATGCTTCCATCGTTCTCAAATTTTGTTATAGAATAATAAAATAACTTCACTGTAATGATAATACCATCAACGATACCTAGGTATGTGCTAAGGTGACGGTCCTCTCACCGTACTGGTTAAAATATATACGCGAAAAGAAAAATATAACTTTAACACAAAAAACAGAAGAACCAACAACAAAAGTTAAATCTTACCTTCATCGGTTTTATCGAGTTGGTAGGTCCCACACACAAGTATGTCCGTGTAGGGCTCCACAGGACACCACTCTACGGAATCTGCGCTATAACTTGTGCACCACTTGTGTAGAGTTTTCCAAGATGACATTGTGGCCTAAAATATTTTATCCTAGATTAATTTTTTGTTTTAGAGGTTTGACCCTTCAATCAAGCTTACAAGTCCAGTAGACAAGCATATGAAGTATACTACCATCTAATAAGGTATTAGTGAAACAGATATACACAAGTGTCTAACACGTAATGTATATTTAATAGGAAACATAGAGTACAATTACATAATATACAGAAAGTGCATACTCTATATAATTGCAAACAAAGTAAATCATTTAAAAACTTCCAATACTAGTATGTTAGATATACAATGACCAAATTAATGAGGATGAAACTGCAGAGAATCACTTGTACTTGTACACATACTACAAAATGTAAGAATAGTCAACGAAACAGTAATTGTAACATATTTTAAGAATAGAATCTGAAATAAAACTACTTAATTTATTTATTTATTTATAATAAAAATAAGTCCATACATGAATAAATACAGTATACACTAATTCTTATATTTGAAACATATCAATATATCTATATCGTCTTTCTCAGACCAAATTAAATCGCTAACATTTGTACTATTTTATGGTTCATCTCTTGCTAATTACATTTTTTAGAGAACTTTTACATTACAGTGAAATAATTTCCAACATTGAAATTGAGAAAATGACATAGCAGCAATAAAGTGTAAAAAAATTTGATCCACTGCTTTCAATATCTTTTATTTTAATGATAACCACATTATCACTAAAAGCATAATTCCATGTTTAAACTACAAGTGTTCTTAATTCAAATCACTAAAAATCAAACATATTGACAGCATCTTTTTACAGATAAGTGTAACAATTAAACTCTTTATTAATTTAATCATTATATAATAGAATATTAAACTCATAGGATAACCTGTTTTTACATGACTACAACTATTAAGCTGTTACTTCTACTACTAGTTCTTTGTAAATTTCTCAATTTGAATATAGGGTCCTGTTTTATGCGTAACATTGCCATAGTTAAAAGAATATATGAAAAAATACAATATAAAAATATCAAAGTGGACTGCACAAATCATTACTTTTAGGTAAGTACTTAATTAATGGTAACTTAAACATAATTACTTCATATATCTTCTTATCACTACTTATATCTATCAAGTATACTTCAACGGCAGTTGGACCTTTATTTTGTGATTATCTGTGGTATTTTACGACTAGTGCTACAATAAATAATCATGAAGTGGCATCTCTGTGTTATTACAAATCTTAGATAATTAACAGTTCTTAAAAAGTCCAAGAAAAGCAGACATCAGGATGCCATTATTATTTTTAAAATATTATCAATTTACGTATCAACATTTTATCCAACAGAAAAGTATGTTAGTTGTAGCTAAATGCTTTTTGATACCTGAATACAAACTAAATTATGTACAACTTAGTTCTATTTAAAAATAAAAATTATCAAATGAATGAGCACATTTCTTACAAACTAATTCTAAGCTGAGGTTTGAAATCTTGTTATGACATACATAACAATACTAACAGCCACTAAATATCATTGTACTGTAATTTTCGAGAACATTAAATTCTTAATTAATATCAACCACTAAAATGTATTTATATTTTTGTCTGAGGTAGATTTTCACAATAAATGTTTCAATCACAGCCCTATGGACATTTAATTAACACTTGATAATAATATGTCAGTGAATTAAGGGATTCACAAAATTCCACCATAGAATTGTTTACTATTGATAAAATACTCTCATATGGTTACAACTTTTCATGGCACTCAGATATAAGCCCCTTACTTATAAAAACTAAATTATTAATTACACTATTTTGATTAAGTAGTATCTCGTCTCTATAAAATTTTGTTCACTGTTCAAAGAGAAAAGATTATGTACAATCTTTTCTTTTGTTGTTGTTTGTAGTTAAAATGGTGCAAGTGTCATTTATTTTTTACAAATAAGGGATAACAACTTTAGTGATTATTCATAGAAATCTCATCCATGTAAGCCAATTTTTTTTTCTCAACTGCCAAATCTTATCTAATTTACAATAAGTAAATATTTATAGAATTTTTTAAGTATACCATATCATTCCCATTTTAAAACATAATGTCTGTTTGTCCATTGTATATGCCATAAATTTAATTTAGCTTTACAAAAATGGAATATTGCACATTGTTGGTGGACATTTTTAGATACAAACTCCTCTAGATTGTGTCACTATAATAATTACAAACTTGGAAATTAAAAAAGGATTTATATTTGTTAAAGAGTTGACATAAAATAAATTTGCCTGAGTAAGCACAGTTTTTTTATATCACCAACAATGCACATTTATGTATTTACTCATAATATTCATATAAACTTATACTTTAATTTCTAAGTACCCTGAACATTAAGTTAAATTTAAGCTAACATTTATCTTAAAATCATATTGAACCCATAATGTTTTTGCTATACTTGAAACAATATTATTGTTCCACACATTTAAACCGAAAAACCTGACATTATCCAACTAATTGAGGTATGTAAAATTGACTGAGGTATGTCAAATAATGACTACTGTCTTGCTGATCGCTCTGTCTCAATGAGGCATTCTCTAACCAGAATCCTAGCATGCACAATACCTCTTTTTAACCGTTCTGCGGAGCTACGACTACCAGAGTAACTTGGTCTTACTTCTTTACCCATTTCTTCAATCACGGCTAGTAATTGAGCATACTTTGACATACTGTTGTCCTTATCTTTACCATTTGACGACGGGGACGACGCAGGAACAGTAGATATAGTCGCGTGGCTACTCCCCCCGTGACTTAAATCCTTATGGCTGCTTTTCCCATTCATAGGTATAGCTGTTACAGTAACATCGCTTAGTTTAGACTCAACTGCCTGGATGTCCATAGCTTCCATCCTAGAAATCAAGTACAGCGATGATAAATAAGACGCCGACTAAATAAATGTAATATGATCTTAACTTACCAACCAAATAAATATCACATCACTTGAGCTGAGGTTACACGCGCGATTAACAAAATATCTTTAACGTAAACGTATTATAGGTAATATAACATTAATTTAGGACATACCCGAATAGTTGTTTTCTTGATCCGACGATTTGGATATCTTTCTTTGATTGTTTTGTTATTTGAATGACAACAATGTTAACAGGTTTGAAGTTTGCACTTCGCAGATCCACTTTTAGAACATGGACAGTATAATTGTAAGGTTGTTGCTTGATAAATATATAAATTTAATGAAATGTTTTTTTTTATTAAATAGGTAATTCAATTGATAAAAATCATTGACAGAAAATAATGACAATTGACATGTTTTTATTAATTACACAATTGCATGACAAGAGATACAAGTCTTTCAGACGGATTTTTTTTATCATACCAAGTGTTGCAAGTATTATTTTGTAAAATTAAGATATATAGGCATAATTAGATTTTTTTGCTTTGTGTCGTAATGGACTAACTTAATATCTTTATTCATATTTTGAATTAAATTTGAGTTAATTTATTAAAATAAATATTGTTAAATGTGCTGTTAAGTTTTTTAGTAAATTAAATCAAGATATCGCACAATAATCAATTTTTAGTAAAACAGTATGAATACATTGGTCGGTTACGTCACTATATTCAAGTAGCTGTAATTCTAAAACTATGTGGTTATTACTAAATACTATAAACTAAATCTAATAGTAGAAGCACAAATCTTTCATTATCAAATAATACATCAAATCCTTTTTATTTCAATGCAATTTGCCTAACTTAGTCCATTACATCACTTTCATGTCTTTATTTTTTCTTTAATCAGTTAGAAATATAGATAGTTTCATCCACTTATAGAATTAAAGTATAGTGTACTCACTGGTTATATTTTGATGATAGCATGTTTTTGTATATCTAAAATAATGTGACAGTTACGTAAGAGAAATTCTCATGTGATGTAATGGACAGGCATGTCTAAATTGCTAGAAGAAACGGTGCATTAAAAAATAAAACTACTTTTGCATAACTGTGTTTTATTGATTATTGATGAACAACAAACATAAATCATAAGAAAACTGTATACCTAAATCTAGACACAAATACACTTATGAAACTAGGAGTTTCGGGCCAGTTTTATTCATAATTTAATTAATTTAGGTCACTGCCCTTACAGCACGCGAGACACTAAGGTCTTAAACTTCTTATAATATACGTATTAACTCTTACATGACTAAAATGAACTGCAGTAACCTATATTTAAAGCAGATAAATAACAAAAAATATAATTAATATCCCATTGTGCCTTAAATATACAGGTTACAGATAGACCTCTAAAAGAAAATAGCAAACAAAATAAAAATTCAACACGAATAAAGAACGTAATATGAAGTAGTCCTTATAGTTTCATTACGTAACTTTTGTTGTCCATTAATATATAACGTTATGCAAAAGACGTCACGTATTACGCCAGCCGGTATTAGATCCCAGATTAAAGATGTTTCTAACCCAAAGTTATTAAGGTAAAAGCAATCCTAATGCAATAGTAAATTATGCAATGTGGGAAATTACTAAGAATTCAATAAAACTAAGCTTATCTTTGTTTTGGAGCGTTTGTAGTGATTTTTTGACAACCAAAAACCAATCCTTTACAATCGTGTTTTACAGGGAAACGGACCTTTTTTTCGCAAGAAGGTGTTTTCCATAGACATGATACTGTTTTATTTCGTAAAATCAGAACCCAATACGGTAGTTTTTGGCAGGGAAGTGGAAATAACAAGACCGTTCCGTCTAATGGACAGTCCACGATACCAAATTTTGAGAACAACACTAATGTTGTATGTAAATCAATTTAATAACTTAACCGATGGTTTAATAAAGTTTTAAATTGAAAGCCTAGTATAAAATCATTCGAATGACACTTTTAACCTTACAAAAAATAGTGAGCATTGCTGCGAACTTAAAGGTGTTGGGGTGGGACATGCAAAAAACGCACGTTTTGTTTGTTTTATTTTGCAATATAAACTTAAATATTATGATCTTTTACGGGTTTAAACGCTTTAACTACACAAAAATAGATCCTTAAGAGTAAAATACCGTTTATCAGCCTCCTGAAACATCAATGGTCTTTGTTTGTCTTTGTCTTTCAACCGCACAAAGTTAGAGGACAGGGCGATTTCGCCCTAAGCAAAAAATAATATCTATGCCCATATGATAGAATGGGAATGGAATTTCTTACATTAATTTACGAAAAAATTGATTAACATCGGGAAGTGGAATTAGATATATTATACGGTCAAATATCGTGTCTAATCAGAAAACATGTAACAATTGACAATCGTACTTTGTATCCATCACAACTATCACTATGTGCGGGTCTTTAAAAAAAAACCATCACTATGACTATTGACTTCAATTATTATTTTTTCTATGGACTATTTTCTGCTAATTTTTTGTCTTATTCCTTTTGTCTGCATAGCATTGAGCATTCTTAAAAGTTCAATCCTAATTTTAAAAGCTCACATTTATCTTAATCCCATGTAGATATTTTATTAAACAAAAATGTATTTGTTGTTCCAATTGATTGGGCAACCGTTCCGATTGAACAAATGTAGGCAATGCAAGTAAATAAAGAAGCCTACGTTAAGTGATATCTCCGGCGACAGCGCCCACTATATCATTATGTGATTAGTTCAATTTGTGAAATAAGAAGCTGGAGAAGATGTCTGGGGAGGGCGAGCGGGCATCGCGTCCTAATTCTTTGCTACTTGAAGCCCCGGCACCTGAAAGGGAACCTCTGCATTTTAATGTAAATCTAGTTGGAGCTCCTCCTGAGGTAGAACAGCTCGTTAATAACATAAAGCAAGTTGCAGAGGATTTTCTGTATCATTGGAAAACATTTCCTATTGGTAAGAATCATAAAGGTATTAAAAAAAAATTTTTTACAATTAGAACTGATGTTAGATAATATTTCATTTATGCTTCCAAGTGGATGAATGATTATCAACACATTTCTTAAAAGTAAAACTTATCAAGATGATTCCCAATTAATTTGATTATAATTTTCTTTAAGTTCTAACACAGATAAAAAAGTCTAAGTTTCAAATATCAGTTTATTTGCTTTTCAAATAACAGTTGCTTGAAGTCAGTTTAGTTTTTTTCAAATATTTATATACTTATTATATTGTGGCTTCTTTAAATCTTATTTAAGGCAAAATGAAGTAAAATTGTTAATCTTAGATTTCTAGAATTACAGCTTTACATGTATGAGATTTTATTCCCAGCAGTATGTTTAAAAAAATCTCTCAATACAAGCAGTAATTTCTACTTTTAGTTTTACCTCAATCTCGATTCACTGGGGCAGGAAATCATCCTTCAGACATTATAGTAGCACCACCATGTGATGAGATAGATGCAGCTGCCTTGGATGCTGGGATTGAGCCACATCCCCTTTCACCAAAGCAGCTACATTCAATTAGAGAGAGAGGGTATGTAATAAAAGAGATCTAAGTGTAAATAAATATTGATTAAACCAACTGATAAATTAATAAGGCTATGACAATGTAATATGATTCTTTAAATCTGAAATGATATGTTATATTTATTTTCCTTTATAAAAACTCTAACAATGTAACAACTAAACTTTTTTTCTTAACTAATCAACTTATCATGAATATTGTTGTATATAGAACACAAAATATTTAATTTGATTTTTTATACATAATTTATTAATAGTGATATTTTAGCTGTCAGGTGTAAGATATGTGACATAATTTGTTTAATACACCTCCAACAATAGAACAACAGGTAACAAAAAGTAAGCCGTGGCCATTCAACAAATGTATTATATGTATAAGTCTTGTTTAAAATTCTATTCATACAAAGCTTTTGTGTGTTGCCATTAAATTTAATTTCAGTCTTATCTGCACAGCATATATCTATATTTATTTTTCATTGTTTAAGGATATTTTTTTAATTAAAATGTGTTTTTGTTGTCTTTTTTAATAGTATTTTATTAAATAAACAATATAAGATTTAATTCTCTTTTGGAATTGAATGAATAGAAACCATCCGACAAGGCAGACATTTCTGCATGTTTTCTTCATATGTATATGTCACAGCCAACTAGCTTAATAAGCTATCCAATTAACAGCCTAGCCTTTAAACTAACCAGCCCCATTTAACTAGTAGCCTAAGATATTCAGCGGTAGTACTTTTAACATTTAATAAACTAGCTGGCTTATGCTTAGGTCATTCGTGTGATGGAGTGACCATGTGGCAGAAATAATAAACATCCGACATATAAATATTTCTTCAAAAATTACTTGAGTTAGTCACTAAATTCCCATTATTATTGACTCTTAAATTGTACTTGTTGTTGTTCATGAAACTTTGAAAAACATTAAAGTAGTAGTTTGCCGACGCCATATAGATATTTTGTAGTTTCGTTTCGAGTTTTAAAGTGGAAATAAATTTAAATATCAACAAGTTATAAAACATCATTGATTCATGTCATTTGCCTAGCTGATTGATCAACTGGCTGAATATATTTCAGGTCTCAATATCTTTCTAGTTCTCTTTGCTTAGTTAAGAGGCTAGGCTGTTAATTGAACGGCTTATTAAGCTTGTTGGTTGTGACATGTATAATTGGAAATTAATAAGTTATAAGTTATATTATTATTAGTGAGTAGGTACTTTGTGCGACTGTGTGGTATAGAATCCAGGATTATCCCATTTAACTAATCCACAATGGCAGTAAGAATACTTAGTTACTAAAACAATGCAATAACAATTTAAAACATTTACATGAGGACGACGCTTTTTGATTACCATTCCCCTCATCATTAATTTCAATTAACCGTAGTGACTCAGAAAAATTTCAATGTGAATTAACAGACAGTAATATTTTTAAATAAAATATTATAGATTAAGTATTTGGTGAATATGAGTTATTCATACTTAACGGAGTCAGCAATCGACACCGTGTCATAATCCAGCTTGGACTATAGATATAAGATTACTCTTTGTATGAAAAAGTATGTTATTAACAACTACACCATTCCGTCACCAACACCCTCGTGTACTGCGTGCATTGAATCAGTGTTAAGAATTGTGGATGAAAGCCAGCTGCAAAGATGAAAGCAGATTAGCCAAATGTCTATGCATGGTTTTAATATACGTTAAAAAAAAACTGGCATATAAATGGGATGTCATTTCGACACGTTTTCATCAGTGTAGTTATAAGAAATTATTTGCGTGTGAGATCGATCGATACAGAGACCTTTAGCGATGATACGAATATTCTCCATCATTAAAAGCCGGGAAGCCACTGTTAAAGGTGTCCATGGGCTGCGATGACAGCCATAATCCCGTAAACTCGTTTGTCTTTAAAAAAATCTACGGTCATAGAAACATCATAACGCTTTGATACGTTGTTTAACGTATCACGTAGTACGTTCATGTCGTTCATTCAAAGTCGTATATTTAATTAACTTTAACGATATACGATTGATCCCTGCAGAGTTTCATCATCGGACGTCGAAGCAGAATACGAAATTCCACCCGTATCACCTCGACGTCCATCGTTCCATATCTGAGCGTTAAGGCAGTTTTCCCAGTTTGTCCTTCGAGAAAAGAGCGTAACAATTCTTAAAAAGCCTACGCACTTGCGAGCCTTCTGGCATTGAGTGTCTATGGCGGCGGTATCAGTTAACCCCAGAAGCCTCCTGCTCTGCTGATTAGCAGTCCTGTATTTTGGTAGCCAATTTGGATAAATTATTTTAAAAATCTAAATCGTTGACGTCGCTTGATATCACTACAAAAAAATAATCTTAAAGGTTTTGCTGTCATTTGGGGAGTTATAAATTCCCAGATTTAAGAAAGAATACAACATAAGCTTCTAATGAGATTGTAAACTCGTTCACTTCATACTAAATAAATAAATATGTTTATTGTGGAATATAAGGTTACTGGACACAAAATTTAAATCGCAGACATGCCTACTCATCGGCAATGACATGGGGTGTAGGCCGAGAGAAAAAGCCGGCTTATAAACTCTCGGTACTAATTTCCCAAAGTAATACTTTAAACGAATCCGAGATCATTTAGAGAAATATTGTTTTTTTTAGCTTAAAAATCATTTCATTATCATGTTAGTACATAAGTTTTTGTTCTTAAGCTGGCACAAGGAAATATTTATGCCGAAGAGGTTAAATACTAAGCAATTGGAAACAATACGCAAATGGGGGTATGTTATATGTATATGTAGTATACCTTTCTGTTTGTCTATGGGCAGGAATTGTATGGTTATACAAGGTATTCATACGAATTTCTTACTTGCCTATAGACGCATTATAAAATAAATAATAAATCTACAACCTTTTTAGGTCTGGGACTCAGATTTCTGTATGTGTTTAACGATCATTTATCAATCTAATAGGCAAGTAGGTGATCAGCCTCCTGTGCAATAAAAGTACATAATATAGAAAAAACCGACTCCAAATGTCAATTGAAAACGATTTCACCGATTGTGATGAAAGTTGGACTGTTCCCTAAACATATGTTGACATATACCTCGAGGAGTACTCTGCAACTACCAATTGCGTTACCGAGTTAAATGTTGAGTGTTTGTTTGATAATGATGAAATAGCATGAATTAGTTTACGCGAAATTTGTACCTAGAATAATGAAAGTTCTTTCGAAATTGTATTAAAAATACAATTCCTGCCTAAATCCCCCCCCCCCCCATGGCATGTTACCATAAACACCATAGGGGCCGTTCAAGTATTACGTAACCAGATTTACTGCAATTACAATTTATCCCCCCCTTCCACTTGTCAGCAAAACTAACCAAAGCTCTTAAAAATAATAATCAGTATCATCTACTCTCTACTCTGATAATCAGTATCATCAAATTCGGGCGACCAATCAAAGACCCCCTCACTCTATAGTGCTTACACGAAATACTTGAACAACCCCATAAACTATACAAAATTAATTTATAATATATATTTAATCTGTCTCCTATATGATTTAGATTTATATAAACTCCATTACCTGTGTATAATTCCAACGCAAAAACTTCCCTTTTGTTCTCTAATACACGCACAGCAATACGTCATTTTAAGAATCATATAATTTTCATAAGAAAGTTAAAATTCGTAGTAAATTTGACTATTGTAGTCGGTTATAAAGAAGTTTTTTTAATCTCGTAAAACGTATAAAAGCCTTTTGCCTTATTGTCTATATAAATTTCTAAACTTTCGTGTTTTAGTAAAAATTGTTTGGCCTCGATAATATATCGATTTTTCGCATGAGTTTTCACTTGCCGTGGCTAGCTAGATTGTGTCTGTTGTCTGTAAGATTTTTTTTGTCAAGTACCTAATTCGAAAAATTTAAGAAATTGTAACAACATAAAACAGTGGCGCTACAACCTTTATAGATCTGGGATTCGGATTTCTGAATCTGTTTCATGATCATTTGTCAATCTAATAGGCAAGTAGGGGATCAGCCTCCTGTGCTTGACAAGCCGTCTACTTTTTGGGTCTAAGGCAAGCCGGTTTCCTCACAATGTTTTCACCATTCGAGCCTTAATCTTAAAGGCGCACATAGAGAGAAAGTCCAGCCAGGTATCGAACCTACGATCTCACGCATGAGAGTCGCACGCTGAAACCAGTAACTCATGAAGCAATTGAACCAGTATAGGACTAGAAGTCCAGAAGAAGAATATAATGTTTTTAATTTCATTGAACCAAAGTTCCAGGACATATGATCAAATTCATATTTATAGCTTCCACGACTGCTGGAACAGCTGTTCTTGCACCGCGATCTACCTACTAGCTAGTGCCCCCCCCCCCCTTAAAATAAATATATGTATATATTTTAGGCAACTATATGAAGAGATATAAAAAGAAAAATACCTTATATTAATTTACAGTGAGTTCGAAGTGCCGTCCCGACATTTCCCTGGTCAGACGCACGTATGGCGCGTAGCTGGATGGTTGCAACGTGGCAGAATCCGCGCGAGGGAAGAGCTCTATCGCCACATTGCGAGGGCTGTCGCGCTGATCGTTGTGGTAGCTAGAGATAGGCTTTTAAGGGATGAAGCTATCTCGGTCGTAGCTGGCGCGAAAGCCTTTCTTGATGGGCTACACAGGTAATGATTTATTTTAAAATTATGTTAAATTATTTTCGTTATTATTAGCCCTGTCGGTCAGGGCAGCGTAAGTGGATCACCTGCGCTACCACAGCCTGAGAACTGAGTGTGCTCTCTAGAGAACTCTCCCTGGAAACTGTGTTACTAGAAGTATTTTGGGAAATACTTTCGGCAGGGGCATGAACAAAGGCTGAGTGTAAATGTGGTAAAAGACTCGTATTTTGACCCGTATTCACTTTAGTGACGTCTCGACCAATGCACACAGTACATATTTGTGGATCTCTTAATCTACAATTATTTGAATTATGTATCAGAATTTTTTAAGGGAGTTCTTGAGAAAGCGCCCTAAAAACGTACTATAAGAATATATATTGAATGAAAGTAGTTGCAATGTAACTTAAAATATAAACCAGTGGCACTTGGTGTTGTTAGGACTGGCTTTAGATTTCTGTATCTGTTGCGTGATGATTGTTTTTTAATTGGCAAGTAGGTGATCAGGCTTCTGTGTCTGACACTCGCTGTCGACTTTTTGAAGTGAAACTTTTGTAGGCGCATGAGGGTATATTTCTACTGATGAAACGCAATAATAATAATATTAGCGTCACGAAGATGTGCTGTTGTTTTTGTCGAAGAAAAGGGAGAGAGTGATTGCGACCGATTGAGAGAGAGTGAAAAAGGGCGAACGTAGCATGAAGCAAATTGGAGCGAGATTAGGGAGCAAACAAGTGAGAAAGATCGAGAGAGAGGAAAAATACACGCTATTTATAAATACACGTTGATGTAGTCGTTTAGTAGTCACATATTAGAGCTTTAGATGGCAAGTCTGTCGCATAATGTCTTGAGCAGTAAACGTTATTTTTTTATATTATCATTAGCACGTATACAGTGTGAATATACATGAAGTGATCATATATTGGGGCTTTTACCTTAGTAATAATTAGTTTACAAAGGAATTTTGACTTCTGACATGTGTACTTTGTACGCTGCGTGCACGCACTTGCTGCGTGCTTTTAAAAAAAAATCTAGGGCTATTTTCTTACGATGTTTCCCTTGTCCCTACCATCGAGGGTATGTGAAAGCCTTAACTCATAATTTATTACTATTACAGGCTTTTAGATTTAGCGTTTGGTATGCCTTCATTAGAAGCCAGAGATCTAGACAAGAAAATACGTGAAGAGCGTTCGAGATATTTAGTCGCTGAACTTATATACAAGGTATTCTATTAAAACCTTTAAATCTACCTGTATATGCTATATATATATATATAGCAAATATACAATATTTTAATATAGCCAGAAAACCGTGAAGATGTTGCGGCCCTAGCAGCGTGGGTGACGCGTGCGATGCGTCGTGCCGCGTCCGAAAAGAGCGACGCACGGGACGTACATCGCGCCGCACCACGCGTTCCGCACATTTATACAACGCCGCAGCGGACACAAGTAATATATATTTTGATATAGTTTCATATATTTGTTTTATCATCGGACGTCGGGGCAGAATACGAAATTCCATCCGTATCGACTCGACGTCCGACGACCTTCCACAACTAAGCGTTTTTAAGGCAGTTGCCGTGCAGAACTACTAACCTAACCTAACCAATTTAACTTAGGGTCCTTCAAGAAAGGAGCGTATCAATTTTTAAAAGGCCGGCAACTCGCGAGCCCATTGGCATTGAGTGTCCATGGGCGGCGGTATCACCTAACATCAAAAGCTTTCCCTGTTCTATAAAAAAAATATCCATGCTTTTGCTACATATAATATTTGAATGTTTATCCTTCCAATTAGTACTTGATACGTGCTATAAGTTTGTCGATTTGTTTTTAATATTTTTTCAATATTGTAGTATAATATAAATATAACTGTAATTTAATTAAATAGTGAAACAACTTTGGTTCACATCGTTGTATATACTTTTTGTTATACTCTTATTAAACTTTGAAATCATTCTTTGAAATGGCCAAGATTTTTACCAAAACAAACATAATATCGTGCTCCTAATAACATCTTAAACTAATGATAAAAAGTAACTAAATGATCAGACGTTTAATCTCTATCAATAGGCTTACTAGGCGCACACATATTTTTTGTATTGTATTTTGTATTGCCAGTTTCCATCAGTTATTTAAATGTCAAAGTTTCCCGTATCACCTCGACGTCTGCCGTTCGGCGACTGAGCGTTTTTCAAGGCAATTTTTGTCGCGCACCACTATGTGCATCCAGCAGCCCACTGAAGTATTTCC